>NC_133324.1:659024638-659295048 GCF_042186555.1 Aquarana catesbeiana
TTTTCAGCATTCAGCGCTGTCGCACTTGGAATGACAATTGAGCGGTCATGCAACACTGTACCCAAATTCATTTTTAATAATTTTCTTCACACAAATAGAGTTTTCTTTTGGTGGTATTTATTCACCGCTGTTTTTTTTTTTTATTATTTACAAAAAAAGGCAGACAAAAAAAGTTTTCTTAGTTTCTGTCAGTAAACTTTGTAAATAAGTAATTTTTCTCCTTTACTGATGTGCGCTGGTGAGGCTGCACTGATGGGCACTGATGAGGCAGCACTTATGGGCACTAATTAGGTGGCACTGATGGGCATTGGCGGGCAGCACTGATGAGCAGAGGCAGCTCTAGGCTTTGTGAAGCCTTAGGCAAAACTTACACATGAGGCTCCAATCACGCCCATAATGGGAAAAAAAATTCAAGCAATAAAAATGGCTGCAAAGAGACGCACAGATCTAGCACACAGTTCATCAGCACCACTTCCAGGGCACCCTCCTCACCCATCAGACATATGCAGCCAATAAAACATCTGAGACCCAAGGTGGCAACCCCTCTAAGAATTTCCCGTGTCTTGGGAGAATGGGGAGGGAATGTCACTGAGTCATTCCACATCCACAGAGGAAGTAGAGTGGGGGGATCCCAGCACAGTGCAGAGAGAAGGGAGAGGGAGAGAGAGGAGGGGAGGGAGAGGGGGGAGAGAGAGAGAGGAGGGAGAGAAAGAGGGTGAGAGAGAGGGGGGAGAGAGGAGGGAGAAAAAGAGGGGAGAGAGAGAGAGGAGGGAGAGAGACAGGGGGAGAGAGAGACGGGGGAGAGAGAGAGGGGAGAGAGAGAGGGAGTGAGAGAGGGGGGAGAGAGGAGGGAGAGAGAGAGGGGAGAGAGAGAGGGGGGAGAGAGAGGGGGGAGAGGGGGAGGGAGAGAGGGGGGAGAGAGAACGAGAGATAGAGGGGGAGGGAGAGAGAGAAAAACAGGGGGAGAGAGAGGGGAGGGGGGTGAGAGGGGGAGCAAGAGATTGTGAGCGATAGGGGGAGAGATAGAGGGGAAGGGAGAGAGAGAGAGGGGGAAGGGAGAGGGGGAGGGGGAGAGAAAAAGAGGGGAGAGAGAGAAAGGGGGAGGGGAAGAGAAGGGGAGGGAAAGAGAGGGGGGAGGGGAGCGAGAGGGGGAGCAAGAGATTGTGAGTGAGGGGGGGAGAGTGGGTGAGAGAGAGAGGGGGAGAGAGGGGGAGAGAGAGGGTGAGAGAGAGAAGGTGAGCGAGGGGGAGAGGGAGAGGGGGGAGAGGGAGGGGTAGAGAAAGGGTGCGTAAAAGGGGGAGAGAGAGAGGGTGAGCGAGAGAGGGGTATGGAGAGAGGGGGAGAGAGAGGTGGAGGGAGAGGGAAGGAGGGAGGAGAGGAGAGGGGAGAGAGAGAGAAAAGAGAGAGAAGGAGGATAGAGAGAGTTAGGAGAGAGAGTGAGGGAGAAGAGGAGAGGGAGAGGTGGAGATGGAGGAGAGGGAGGGAGTGGTGGGAAGGGGAGAGAGAGAGAGTGAGGGGAGAGGGAGAGAGAGAGGGGGAGGGAGAGAGAGAGAGAGGGGGGAGAGAAAAAGGAGGGGGAGAGAGAGAGGAGTAGAGAAAGGGTGCGCAAAAGGGGGAGAGAAACAGGGTGAGCGAGAGGGTGAGCGAGGGGGAGAGAGAGGGGTATGGAGAGAGGGGAGAGAGAGAGGTGGAGAGAGGGAGAGGGGAGGAGAGAGGAGAGGAGGGGGAGAGAGGGAGAGAGAGGGACAGAAAGAGAGGAGAGGTGAGGAGAGAGGGGGAAGAGAGAGAGAGAGAGGGTGGAGAGGAGAGGGAGTGGTGGAGATGGAGTAGAGGGAGGGAGTGGTGGGAAGGGGTAAGAGAGAGAAGAAGTGTGATGAGACAGAGAGGGGGAGGGAGGGAGAGAGGGGGGAGGGAGAGAGAGAGAGGGGAGAGAGGGGGAGGGAAAGAAAGGGTGGAGGGAGAGGGAGAGAGAGAGCGAGAAAGAGAGAGCGGGGGAGGTGGAGAGAGGAAGGGGAGAGAGGGGGTAAGAGAGAGAGATGTGGGAGTGGGTGAGAGAGGGAGGGGGAGAGAGGGGGAGCGAGAGGGTGAGAGAGAGAAGGTGAGCGAGGGGGATAGGGAGAGGACGGTGAGAGGGAGGGGTAGAGAAAGGGTGCGCAAAAGGGGAGAGAGAGAGGGTGAATGAGAGAGGGGTATGGAGAGAGGGGGGAGAGAGAGATGGAGAGAAAGGGAGAGGGAAGGAGGGAGGAGAGGAGAGAGAGAGGAGAGGGAGGATAGAAAGAGGGAGGAGAGAGAGAGAGGGAGAAGAGGAGAGGGAGGGAGAGGTGGAGATGGAGGAGAGGGAGGGAGTGGTGGGAAGGGGTGAGAGAGAGAGAGGGGGAAGAGAGAGAAAAAGGAGGGGGAGAGAGAGAGAGAGGGAGCAAGAGATTGTGAGTGAGAGGGGGAGGGAGAGTGGGTGAGAGAGAGAGGGTGGGAGAGAGGGTGAGCGAGAGAAGGTGAGTGGGAGGGGGAGAAGGAGAGGGGGTGAGAGAGAGGGGTAGAGAAAGGCAGCGCAAAAGGGGTAGAGAAAGAGGGTGAGCGAGTGAGGGTGAGTGAGGGGGGAGAGAGAGGGGTATGGAGAGAGGGGAGAGAGAGAGCTGGAGAGAGAAGGAGAGGGGAAGAGGGAGGAGAGGAGAGGAGGGGGAGAGAGGAGAGAAATGGAGAGAGAGAGAGGGACAGAAAGAGAAGAGAGGTGAGGAGAGAGAGGGAAGAGAGAGAGAGAGAGGGTGGAGAGGAGAGGGAGCGGTGGAGATGGAGGAGAGGGAGGGAGTGGTGGGAAGAGGTAAGAGAGAGGAGGAGTGTGATGAGAGAGAGGGGGGAGGGAGGGAGAGAGGGGGAGAGAGGGGGAGGGAGAGAGAGGGTGGAGGGAGAGAGGGGGAGGTGGAGAGAGAGGGAGAGGGGAGGAGAGGAGAGGAGGGGAGAGAGAGGGGAGAGAGAGAGAGAGGTACAGAAAGAGAAGAGAGGTGAGGAGAGAGAGGGAAGAGAGAGAGAGAGGGTGGAGAGTAGAGGGAGTGGTGGAGATGGAGGAGAGGGAGAGAGTGGTGGGAAGAGGTAAGAGAGAGGAGGAGTGTGATGAGAGAGAGAGGGGGGAGGGAGAGAGAGAGAGGGGGAGGGAAAGAGAGGGTGGAGGGAGAGAGAAAGAGAGAGAGGGGGAGGTGGAGAGAGGAAGGGGAGAAAGGGAGTGAGGGGGTAAGAGAGAGAGATGGGGGAGTGGGTGAGAGAGGGAGGGGGAGAGAGGGGGAGTGAGAGGGTGAGAGAGAGAAGGTGAGTGAGGGGGATAGGGAGAGGAGGGTGAGAGGGAGGGGTAGAGAAAGGGTGCGCAAAAGGGGGAGAGAGAGAGGGTGAACGAGAGAGGGGTATGGAGAGAGGGGGGAGAGAGAGATGGAGAGAAAGGGAGAGGGAAGGAGGGAGGAGAGGAGAGAGAGAGGAGAGGGAGAGAGGGAAGATAGAAAGAGGGAGGAGAGAGAGAGAGAGGGAGAAGAGGAGAGGTAGGGAGAGGTGGAGATGGAGGAGAGGGAGGGAGTGGTGGGAAGGGGTGAGAGAGAGAGAGGGGGGGAGAGAGAGAGAGAAAAAGGAGGGGGAGAGAGAGAGAGGGGGAGCAAGAGATTGTGAGTGAGAGGGGGAGGGAGAGTGGGTGAGAGAGAGAGGGTGGGAGAGAGGGTGAGTGAGAGAAGGTAAGTGGGAGGGGGAGAGGGAGAGGGGGTGAGAGAGAGGGGTAGAGAAAGGCAGCGCAAAAGGGGAGAGAAAGAGGGTGAGAGAGGGAGGGTGAGCGAGGGGGGAGAGAGAGGGGTATGGAAAGAGGGGAGAGAGAGAGGTGGAGAGAGAGGGAGAGGGGAAGAGGGAGGAGAGGAGAGGAGGGGAGAGAGGAGAGGAGAGGAGTGGAGAGAGAGAGAGGGACAGAAAGAGAAGAGAGGTGAGGAGAGAGAGGGAAGAGAGAGAGGGAGGGTGGAGAGGAGAGGGAGTGGTGGAGATGGAGGAGAGGGAGGGAGTGGTGGGAAGAGGTAAGAGAGAGGAGGAGTGTGATGAGAGAGAGGGGGGAGGGAGGGAGGGAGAGAGAGGGGGGAGGAAGGGAGGGAGGGAGAGAGGGGGGAAAGAGGGGGAGGGAGAGAGAGGGTGGAGGGAAAGAGAGAGAGAAAGAGAGAGAGAGGGGAGGTGGAGAGAGAGGGAGAGGGGAGGAGGGAGGAGAGGAGAGGAGGGGGAGAGAGTAGAGGGAGTGGTGGAGATGGAGGCGAGGGAGAGAATGGTGGAGTGTGATGAGAGAGAGAGAGGGGGAGGGAAGGGGAGAGAGAGGGGGGAGGGAGGGAAGGAGGGAGAGAGAGGGTGGAGGGAGAGAGAGAGAGAAAGAGAGAGAGGGGGAGGTGGAGAGAGGAAGGGGAGAGAGGGAGTGAGGGGGGTAAGAGAGAGAGAGGGGGAGGTGAGAAAGAGGGGGGTGAGGGAAAGGGTGTGAGAGAGATTTCTAGCCCTGTCTGCAGCCCCTCCTGTGCCCCATGTCTCAGTCTGTGAGAGCACTGGGGGAGCAAAGAGCAGGGGGAGCTGAAGTGTGCTGGGGTGGGGGGGAGAGAGTGCTGGGGGGTGGAGAGTGCTGGGGGGTGGGGGGGCATTGAGTGCTGGGGGCTGGAGAGTGCTGGGGGGTGGGGGGGCGTTGAGTGCTGGGGGGTGGGGGCCGGAGAGTGCAAGGGGGTGGGGGCCAGAGAGTGCTGCGGGGTGGGGGCCGGAGAGTGCTGGGTACCAGAGAATGCTGGGGGGCAGAGAGAATTGGGAAAGGTGGAGAGCACAGGTTGGGGGGCTGGTGAGAGCTGGGGGGAGCTTGAGAGGGGGAAGAAAGAATTGTAGTGGAGAGTGGGGGGTGCTGGCGAAATGGGGGCAGAGTCAGGGAGGACAAGGAGGGGCTGGAGAGCAGGAGGGGCAGAGCCAGGGAGCACATGGAGGGGCCAGAGAGCAGGAAGGGCAGAGCCAGGGAGCACACGGAGGGGCCAGAGAGCAGGAAGGGCAGAGCCAGGGAGCACACGGGGGGGCCAGAGAGCACGGGGGTGCAGAAGAAGTTAGATAGGAGGAGCGGTGGGGAGACTGAATATACTGGAATAGATTTTTCCATATTCCTCCATGCAGCCACTGAATGATCACTTTTCCTCCTCTCCCTCCTGCAGACATTCAGCGGCTGCATGGAGGAATATGGAAAATCAATTCCACTATGTTCAGTCTCCCCACCGCCTCCTCCTATTCAGGCACACAGGGAGGCTGCACGGGCACTCACCTTCTCTCAGGTCGGCCAGGCAGCATAAGAGCTCCTTCCTCTTCACAAACATGGGGCAGCTCAGCTGGATAGCTTCAGCGACCCCCAGCCCCGACTGCAGAACCAAATAGGAGGCAGGTGCAGAGAGGTTGGGTGAGCGGCGCAGGCTGAAGGAGCAGCTCAACTGCGGTTCCCACATGGTTGGAGAGGCGGCCCGCATGCCTTGAAGTTGGGTGCTGTCATCCAGCCGCTGCCGCCACCTAGAGGCCTCTACTGTCCCGCTCCCCGCACTTGCTGCCACCGGACTGGGACGCTCCAAGATGAGACCTTGAAATCAGTGTTTGATCACAGGCAAATTAGGCGGCAGTGATCGCCTAATTTGCCTAATTAGAGAGCCGCCTCTGCTGATGAGCAGGCACTGAGGGGCACTGAAAGGCAGCACTGACTTGCATCACTAATGTGCACTGATTGGTGTCACTGATGGGCAATGATTGGTGGCATAGATGGGCACTGATTGGTGGCACTGATGGGGCTTTACTGTAATCAGGGCACTGTTGATCAGTGCCCTGATTACCTGTCCTGGTGTCTCCTGTGGGGAGATGCCGCTGATTGGCTCTCCTCGCCACACACTCTGTCAGTGTGAGGCAAGGAGAGCCGATTACTGCCACTTATGCATTTATATGTGACCGGCTGTGATTGGACACAGCTAATCACATGATTAAAGAGCCATGTCATCGGCTCTTTACAGAGATCGGGGTCGCGCCATGTCCTAGGAACACAGCATGGCCGCGATCGCCGCACTGCACGCTGTCATATGACATTGTCCCAGAAAGAGAGCCGCATCGCTCCTCCTTCATTTGGCAGTGGGCGGGCAGCAAGTGGTTAAACAGTGTCTACAGATAAAGGTGATACACTTGAATAAAACACAAGGACATTTTGATTTATTCAACAAAAATAACAATAGATGTCATGGTACCATACAAATTGTAAGTAACCCCTTGGCCTTACAAGCTTGGATTGTATTTATTGGTGCATATAAACACACCACACATTTGCAAAAATCTTTATTAAAAAAAAAAACAAAAAACGAAAAAGTTTCCACAATGTAAATCCATCTTCAATAAGTTGTTCAGCGATCCTCATCGATCACGATAAACAGTGATCCCAAGGACCCTTTGAAAAAAAAGTAGTACCTGCACATAATGATCCAATCCCAATAGACTCCATGTTATAATTGACAGCTTCTGGCTGGCTGAATGTAAAGAAAGGGACCGTGAGCTGTCTGATCTCATTGACTGAATATGATCATGACTATTTTTGGTCAATGATGTCTTCCAGGATGCCTGCCAGCTTGTTTACTATCTGCCAGGCAGTTGAATGTTGGTTAAAAAGATGCTGGCAGTTGCCAGCATTTTAGCAACCAAAGATACAATTTAGCCTGCACAACAGGAAATATTAATTTGTAGGCAGCAGTAATACGGCCAGTAAATCAAATACTTCCTGCTTTAGAAGCAGCAGGATGTTCAGTCTGGTGAGTCAACTAGTTCAGCCAGTCTGTGAAGGCTGAACATGCATAGTTCAGGTCTAACCCTGCACTGGACCCAACAACATCCCTAGTGGTCAAAATTATCTGAGGAAATATTTTAGTCCTGACCATAACAAATACATAAAAATATATATATACATTATTATAGACATTAAGTAGACAAAGTAGACATAAGTTACACATAAAGACATAACAGTAGCCATAAAGCAGATCTGAACTAAAAACATATATATAAGTAGGATCTAGCAATGTTAATGGCACTTAACTGCCTCTATTAGTCTCAGGAGATCTAGAGTGAGATTTGATAATGTCACTTCTGTGCTGTTCATTGTGCTCTTTCTTATAGGCTCTGACATCAGGAAATAAAGCCCTGCTTCTACCAAGATGGCCACCTTCACAATGAGACACAGTGCAGAACAAGGTGTGGTAAGTCAGCTGTGGAGAAACAGCAGATAATACTGGTGAATAGTCTTTTACCCTTTGTTGGGCAGAGCTTCCAGAGTTTAGTTCATTTTTATTTGAAGTATCCATTTGGGCACAACCCTATATTAAAATAACATCTACGCCTTTCAGTAATCATTTTTAATATTTTTTCCTATTCTTTTTTTGGAATGCAAATCAACAAAGCCGCACTGTTCTTTACTCTCTGTACAATCAACTGATGAGCTGTCTTGTAACAGCTACAGCTTGCTTGTGTTCCATAAATAATGTTAAGCTTATTAGCTTCAAATTAATGTTATGGTGCCGATAGACTTATTTGAAATCTTGCAGTAGAGACAGATGGATGTTCTGATAGATGTGTAACACTTTAGGGATAATGAGATTCACTAGTTATGTTAATGATAGATTAACATCCTATTTCATATTCATCACCATTTTATTAATAGTCATTAAGACTAATGCAGCGTAGTAAGTGTATGCAGAAAATACAGTGCTAGGTATAGTGTTATGCTATGTTGTCACTTTAATTAGGAGTCTGACCATCTCCCTTACAGTTTACCAGGGTGAGTAATTACAATGTTGTAGTAAAAGGTTTATAAAATAAAGAATAAGCAATAGATAACATGAATATACAGTATCTACTCACATAACACAACTATGAAGTGAACTCCCTCAGAGGGAATGAAACCCACAGCATTTTTTAGTTTACCACACAGAGCACGATAAAATAAACATTCCCCAGTACACTATTTGTTATACCTGTTACCCCAGCACTTGCAGTTTACAGCTTTCAATGCTGCTGGCTTCTTCTCTCTCTGCTTCCCTAAACGTTCAATCTTTACAGAAAGGAGTTAACAATTGACAGTGCAGTCTCCAGTCTGTCTGGTTGTTTGGAGAAGGGAAGAGAAGTGAGAGGTAGGGGAGTGGCTTGTCATTCCATGCTACAGGGGTGCGTGTTTCTATTGATGCACAAAGTGTAGGGTGACACAAATCCAGTCCCTGCATGCAAGAGTTGAAATAGGAAACCTGAGGCTATGGTTATGGCACCCAAGCTTAAACTGGAACACAGATTAAGGCTAGGTTCACACTAGCCCACACTGTGAGTTCTGGTTGCGGGTGCTGGAATTTCCTCTGTTCCCGCACCCTCAACCACCCGCAGCCAAATCACGCTACTCTTCAGAGACGCAACAGACTGCCATTCATTCTGAATGGCACCCCCATGCACCTCAGCATGCAGCGCGTTTGTGGGTGTGGGGACCGCAGGAAAATCGCATGGGTAAAAAGATCATGCGATTTCACTGCGACCATGTTTTTGAAAAGGTGCATACACCTTTTGTTTTGTGGAAACGCAGGGTGGTTTTAATGGGCTGCCGTGCCCATGTAAACACACCCTACACAAAAGGTGGAAGTGTGAACCTAGGGTAAAAGATCATGAAATTGCATACTCTGTAAATGAATAAATCAGCTGCTGAAAGTGGCAAAAATGGATAGTTTATTATCATTTTAAAGTGATTCAGACCCTTCAATTTTCCTTATTAGAACTCTGCAGGTGCATCAGCTGATTAATAATGAAAGAAACACACAGTGTACATTCACTGTGCACATTGACACAAACAGACTTCCTACAAAGGGTAGGAATATGCAACAATGTTTATTAAAATCCTCGCAATGTACATTGATCACCTGGAGGGGATTTTTTTTTCTCAATAAAAGTGTAATTACTCTTTAGGCTTTAATTTGTTTTACAGTGACAAGTGTGGAGCAGATAGACTGATACTCCATAATTGAAAACAAGAGTTATTAACTGAAAAACTCAACTTATTAGTGTCCATATGTAACCAAGATAACATTCTAATGAAATTAAAGAAAGTTTGTATTACATGGTAAATTAAAGCGGTGCTCCAGCCTCAAACACTGTAGCCACTGACTTTTAATAAGGTCACTTACCTGTCCAGGGAGCCCATGATGTCGACCCCCCCGAAGCCGATCTGTCCATCGGATCGGAAGCAGGCGCCGCTATTCCAACTAAGGGAAACCGGCAATGAAGCCTTGCGACTTCACTCCCGGTTTCCTACTGCTCATGCACGAGTAGTGCGGTGCTTTGTGAATAGCCAGCTTGTCTTCTGGGATACACACAGGTAACAGAAGACAACCAGGGGGTCGCCGCAGAGGAGGATGTGACGTCCTGGGCCGCGGCCTGGCTGGATCGGAAGTACACTTAGTTCTTCCAAAAAAGATACTGAAGTGAAAAAAATTTTTTGAATATCCTAAATGAGGGGTGGAGAGGTAGTCTTTTGTTTAAGACCACCTCTCAAAAGTAGGTGGAACTCCTCTTTAAATGCTTTGCTCCCTGATCACATATAGTAGGTATATTTCCAAGTTGAATATTTATGATTACAGTAAAAATTGTTTATTAAAAATTGTAAAAAAAAAGGCTTAAGGCCATAGGCAATTGAAACCTCTATAATATTGCAAGCACTAACTGCTGTCTGCATGCAAAGTAACCTTTTGGCAAAGTGCCAGACTTACTTTAAGGCTGGGTTCACACCATTGCAAATTCAGCCAAAAATTCGGGCTGAAATCGGACCTGAAACGCTGAACCAGGACGCACCGAACCCAGCCTAAAAGACAGGCACTCATTAATCAGTGGTATTATAAAATATTTGCATTCTCAAAAAAGGACAGGTACTGCATCTGTTCTCCTATTATTGGCTGCAGAATATGGTACAAAACCCAGGAAGAGACTAATGGACAGCTTTTTTAGATAGCCAGCTTGGCCCAAACAAATTATTGTAAATTGTGTGAAAAGCTGAAGTTATTCTTTAACCGCTTGCCGTCCAGCCGCCACTATTTATTTATTTCCGGCACACACAGGATTTTATATATTTTTTTTCATTTATGCTTTTGGTATTTTTGTTATTTACACATACCATTTAGGATTCACACAAATAAAATAATCACATCAAGCACTAAACAGGGTAATTGTCCACCTCGGAAAATTTCATCCCATAATGGCAGCGCCATACCTACTCCTGCTTTCCACACACTTTCTAATACACTCCACCTAGGTGGAACTGTATTCATAGAGGCAGCAGCCCTATATTTCAGGAGTACCTTAGCCACTGCACGGATTTACCTTATACATCCTTTTACAACAACTGTTGTGACTACTGATGCATTAAAGACTTTTATAGATGACAAAAATCCTCTGTAGTAAAAATAGTTAGGACTCTGTCACCCAGCTCAATATAATGTACAATATAGCAAATGCAGCACAGCAGCCAGGAGTATAATGCACAACATGAGATATACAGTACAGGGGTCATTAGTATAATGTACAACATAATGTATACAATGCAAGGGTCAGGAATATAATGAACATAGTGTTTACAGTGCAGGGGACAGGAGTATAAAGTACAATATAGTGTATGTAATGTACAACATAGTGAATGCAGTGTAGATCGGGAGCTTATTGTACAACATATCAAAGTACAACATAGTGAAAATAGTGCAGGGGTCAGAAGTTTAATATACAACATGATGTATACAGTGTGCAACATAGTGAATGTAGTGCAGAGGTCAGGAGAATAATGTTCAACATTGCATATACATATACTTGTAATCTGGTGCAGCTGTGCATGGTAGCCAATCAGCTTCTAACTTCAGTTTATTCAGTTAAAGTGGTTGTAAACCCTCTCATGTACCCAGTGAAGTAAATAGCCCCAGGTGATACACAGACCTGAAACAAATCCTCGCACATAAGCTGTACTTGTTTATCTGCAGCGATCTCTTCTCTACAACCTTTCAAAAGTACAGAATTGTGATAAAATCCTTCTGCATCTTTGAGGAGCAGAGTGGAGGGGGTGTAGAGCTGCAGTTATAGCTCTTATACACTGTGTGAGAGCTGAGTGGAGGAAAGGGACACCAGCCCCCCCTCCACACACTGCACAATAACGAAGAAACATGAGGAGCAGTGTTCTGAGTAGATAAGCTGTGTGCTGAGCTCCCTCCTCCATCACAACTTTATCTCATGTGTCAGGAAAACATCTCAGAAGTGACACATGCTGATAACAGAAGAACGAAGCACCTGAGAGAAACAACACTTAGACCTTTGGAGAGAGACAGGTAAACACTACAGATATGCTGTATGTGCTTTGTTCAGATTTCATGGCTGAGGTTTACAACCAATATAAGCTTTGACAATTAAAACTGGAAGCTGATTAGTTTCTATGCCGAGTTGAACCAGATTTTGTATATTCCAGTTTTAGTAAATTCACCCACAATATACAACATACTGAATGCAGTGCAGGGTCAGGGGTATAATTTATAACATAGCATATAAAGTACAGGACTCTGTACAACATAGTGAAGGAAGTGCAGGGGTTAGAAGTATAATAACATAGAAAATACAGTGCAGGGGTCAGGAGTAGGGATGAGCCGAACACCCCCCGGTTCGGTTCGCACCAGAACCTGCGAACGGACCGAAAGTTCGCACGAACGTTAGAACCCCATTGACGTCTATGGGACTCGAACGTTCGAAATCAAAAGTGCTCATTTTAAAGGCTAATTTGCATGGTATTGTCCTAAAAAGGGTTTGGGGACCCGGGTCCTACCCCAGGGGACATGTATCAATGCAAAAAAAACTTTTAAAAACGGCCGTTTTTTCGGGAGCAGTGATTTTAATGATGCTTAAAGTAAAAAAAAAAAAAAGTGAAATATTCCTTTAAATATCGTACCTGGGGGGTGTCTATAGTATGCCTGTAAAGTGGCGCGTGTTTCCCGTGTTTAGAACAGCCCCTGCACCAAATGTCATTTTTAAAGGAAAAAATTTCATTTAAAACTGCTTGCGGGTTTAATGTAATGTCGGGTCCTGGCAATATGGATGAAAATCAGTGAGACAAACGGCATGGGTACCACCCAGTCCATTACCAGGCCCTTTGGGTCTTGTATGGATATTAAGGGGAACCCCGCACCCAAATTAAAATAAGGAAAGGTGTGGGGCCACCAGGCCCTATATACTCTGAACAGCAGTATACAGGCGGTGCAAACAAGACAGGGACTGTAGGTTTGTTGTTAAGTAGAATCTGTTTGTCATTTTGAATGGGTACATTTTTAACGTGTTTAGCTCCAGCCATAATATCTTTTTTAAGCTTTTTGGAAAACATAGGGAAGGGTTATCACCCCTGTGACATATGTTTTGCTGTCTTTCCTCCTCTTTAGAAGATTTCACCTCACTTTTTGTCCCAATGACAAATGTTTTTTGAGAATTTGGGGTTTTTTGTGGAACAAGGATTGGAAAGCATCAGTGGAAAGGAGAAATGTTTTTCCCATATTAACTCTTACAGGAGAGAATTTCCCTTCCTAGGGGTAGATTTCATCTCACTTCCTGTTGTCTCCTTCCGTTTGCAAGTAGGAGTCGTTTGTAAGTTAGATGTTTGAAAGTAGGGGCCTGCCCTATATACTCAGCAGAAATTTGGGCCTTAGGTGTTGTTGTGGCCACAACACTGTAAGCCCTCACAGGGCCCTGCTGTGAAATATTAGATCAAGAATTGTAATTACATGCCCCTGTTGAACAGGGGCAGAAAAACTGGGCCTTTGGTGGTGGTGGTGGTGGAGCTGGTGCCACAACACTGTAAGTCCTCACTCGCTCTTGGTGGGTGCAGAAATGGGCCCTGCTGTGAAATATTAGATCAAGAATTGTAATTACATGCCCCTGTTGAACAGGGGCAGAAAAATTGTGCCTTTGGTGGTGGTGGTGGTGGTGCTGGTGCCACAACACTGCAACCCCTCACAGACACTCTAGTTGGAACGCAGGAACGAGCCCTGCTGCAAAGTATTGCATCAAAAATTGTAATTACACGCCCCTGTTAAACAGGGGCAGAAAAATTGGGCCTTAGGCACTGGTGCTGGTGCCACAACACTGCAAACCCTCACAGACACTCTAGTTGGAACGCAGGAATGAGCCCTGCTGCAAAGTATTGCATCAAAAATTGTAATTATACGCCCCTGTTAAACAGGGGCAGAAAAATTGGGCCTTAGGCACTGGTGCTGGCGCCACAACACTGCAACCCCTCACAGACACTCTAGTTGGAAAGCAAAAACGAGCCCTGCTGCAAAGTATTGCACCAAAAATTGTAATTACATGCCCCTGTTAAACAGGGGCTGAAAAATTGTGCCTTAGGCACTGGTGGTGGCGCCCAGAACCAAAAATGTTCTTACATGCTATCAGCGTGATGATTGAGGAGGAAGAGGATAATTACTCAGGGTTAGTCACTCAGCATCAGCATAGGCAGTCTTTGAAGGGATCTGAGATTTCAAAAAAAATTATTCGGTTACATCAGCATCAGGTGCTTGGTAGCTGGTGGTGATCCAAGACTGATTCATTTTTATGAAGGTCAGTCGATCGACCGAGTCGGTGGACAGACGCACCCTGTGATCGGTTACCACGCCTCCAGCAGCACTGAATGTGCGTGCCGAAAGAACGCTGGATGCAGGACAGGCCAGTAGCTCAATTGCATACTGTGCAAGCTCTGGCCAGTGATCCATCCTCAAGACCCAGTAACCCAGAGGATTTTCGGTGGGAAAGGTGTCCAAGTCTGATCTTGCCCCTAGGTATTCCTGCACCATGTAAAACAGATGCTGGCGATGGTTGCTGGAACCGATCATACCTTGGGGCTGCGGACTAAAAAATTGTCTGAACGCATCGGTCAGACGGCCACCTTCTCCACCGCTCCTTCTTTGACTGACTGAAGCCTCAGCAACACGTTGTCCAGAAACAGGAGTTTGTAACCTCCCAGTCTCTGGGAACGCGTTGCACAGACCTTTCTGCAAGGCCTCCCGAAGATGTTTCATCCTCTGCTCCCTCTGCGATGGCAAGATAAGGTCCTCAACCTTACCCTTGTAACGTGGATCAAGGAGGGTTGCCAGCCAGTATTGGTCCTTCTCCTTGATACCACGAATATGAGGATCCTTACGCAGGCTTTGCAGGATCAGGGAGGCCATGCAGCGTAGGTTTGCTGAGGCATTCGGTCCGGAGTCCTCTGGGTCACTAAGGACGACATGGTCCGCAGCCACCTCCTCCCAGCCACGTACAAGTCCATGTGTTTCTTGGGACTGATCCCTTAAAGACTGCTGCTGATGCTGAGTGCCAAGCTCCACCTCCATACTGACACAATCTTCCTCCTCCTCCTCCTCCTTGTCCTCTTCCTGTGTGATCGGCGGGCACGCAGGAACACTGTCTGGATAAAGGGGGCCTTGAGAGCTAAGGAAGTCCTCCTCTTCCTGCCTCTGTTCTGCCTCAAGTGCCCTGTCCATTATTCCACGCAGCGTGTGCTCCAACAGGTGGACAAGGGGGACAGTGTCACTGATGCATGCACTGTCACTGCTCACCATCCTCGTGGCCTCCTCAAATGGTGACAGGACAGTGCATGCATCCCTGATCATGGCCCACTGGCGTGGGGAAAAAAAAACAAGCTCCCCTGACCCTGTCCTGGTGCCATAGTCGCACAGGTACTCATTGATGGCCCTCTGCTGCGTGTGCAGCCGCTGCAGCATGGCCAACGTTAAGTTCCACCTGGTGGGCATGTCACAGATTAGGCGGTTCTTGGGCAGGTTAAACTCCTTTTGGAGGTCCGTCAGCCGAGCACTGGCATTATATGACCGGCGGAAATGCACACAGACTTTCCTGGCCTGCCTCAGGACATCCTGTAAGCCCAGGTACCTGCCCAAGAACCGCTGCACCACCAAGTTAAGGACGTGAGCCAAACAGGGCACATGGGTCATTTGTCCCTGTCGGAGGGCAGAGAGGAGGTTGGTGCCATTGTCGCAAACCACCATTCCTGCCTTAAGTTGGCATGGCGTCAACCACCTCTGAACCTGCCCCTGCAGAGCTGACAGAACCTCTGCCCCAGTGTGGCTCCTGTCCCCCAAGCACACCAGCTCAAGCACCGCATGGCATCTTTTGGCCTGCGTACTTGCGTAGCCCCTTGAACGGCTACGGAGCACCGCTGGTTCCGAGGACAAAGCACAGGAAGAGGCCATGGAGGAAGAAGAAGAGGAGGGGGTGGAGGAGAGAGGTGTGTCACAATCATTAGCATTTTGGAGGCGTGGTGGCGGAACAACCTCCAACACTACTGCACCTTGTCCTGCATCCTTCCCAGCTGCCAGCAGAGTCACCCAATGCGCCGTGAAACTTAGGTAACGTCCCTGTCCATGCCTGCTGGACCATGAGTCAGCAGTAATATGCACCTTACCACTGACCGCCCTGTCCAGCGAGGCATGGACATTGCCTTCCACATGCCGGTAGAGAGCCAGAATCGCCTTCCGTGAGAAAAAGTGGTGTTTGGGTACCTGACACTGAGGAACCGCACATTCCACAAACTCACGGAAGGGGGCAGAGTCTACCAACTGAAAAGGCAGCAGTTGAAGTGCTAGCAATTTTGCCAAGCTAGCATTCAACTGCTGGGCATGTGGATGGCTGGGAGCAAACTTCTTTCGGCGGTGCAGCAGCTGGGGCAGGGAAATTTGCCTGGTACAATCTGACGTCGGTGTACCAAAAGCAGATTGCCCACAAGTACTTGGCTGTGACACACCTAATTCTACACCTTCATTCCTCTCAGTGCAGGTCTCAGAGAGGACTGAAGGTATAGTGGGGTTGGAAATCTCAGCTGATGAGGAGCAAGGAGAAGTCCTCTTTGTTCTTTGGTGTGGGTCTTTTAGATACGCTTGCCAACGAACTGCATGGCAGGTCAACATATGTCTGGTCAAGCATGTGGTACCCAAGCGAGAGATGTTTTGGCCACGCGAGATACGCTTGAGACATATGTTGCAAATAGCAGCGGTGCGATCTGATGCACTCGTCTCAAAAAATGCCCACACCAAAGAACTTTTTGAATAACGCGCAGAGACTGCAGCGCCCTGCACATGTGGAGCTTTGGGGTGTGATGCAGTCAATGTGCTGCCCTTATGATGTGCCACCTCCTCCTCCTCCTCCCCCTCCTCCTCTCTCCTATCAGGCACTCACATTGAGTCAGTGACCTCATCATCCCCTCCCTCCTCATCACTGGAGCAAACCTGGCAGTATGCTGCAGCAGAGGGAGCATGACTGCCAGATTGCTGTCCTTCTTGGGCACCCCCTCTGTCCGTGCTCACGTTACTGCCTTCATCAAGCTCAGTATCATCATCAGAGCCTTCCAAACGCTGGGCATCCTCCTGGAGCATGTACCCAACACTGTGGTCAAACAGTTCGAGGGACTCCTCAGGAGGACATGGTGGGGCTAGGGAAGGAGTCACTGATGACATTGAGCCGAGGGAAGAGGCCGCTGCTTTGCCAGACAAAGTACCCTGGGCATGGGTGAGAGAGGATGAGGAGGATGAGGACGGCTTGGTCATCCACTCGACCAAGTCTTCCACATGTTGCGGCTCAACACGGCCAGCTGCCGAAAAAAAGGCCAAGCGTGTCCCACGGCCACGTGCTGATTAGGATGCACCGTCTCCACGACCAGCACTAGACACAGAGCCTACTTGCCCTCTCTTATTGGCTTGTGACTGTCTGCCTCTCCTTCTTGGCCTTCCAGACATACTAATGGCCTGTAGCTGCACTAAGCTGGGATATATATATATATACTGATGTACTGATACTGCAGCTAGCAAAATCAACTGCCTGCCTGTAGTATGAGAACACCACCAACCTTCTACAGGTAGCTTTAGCTGAACACTGTGAGGTGGACGCACCCCACTAACTTGTAGGTTTAGCTGAACACTGTGATCAGGACGCACCCCACTAACTTGTAGGTTTAGCTGAACACTGTGAGCAGGACGCAACCCACTAACTTGTAGGTTTAGCTGAACACTGTGAGCAGGACGCACCGCACTAACTTGTAGGTTTAGCTGAACACTGTGAGCAGGACGCACCCCACTAACTTGTAGGTTTAGCTGAACACTGTGAGCAGGACGCACCCCACTAACTTGTAGGTTTAGCTGAACACTGTGAGCAGGACGCACTGCACTAACTGTAAATAGCCTAGCTGCCTGACTGTGGTACTAATAGGATCAAAAGAACACCAGCAATTTTCTTCAGGTAGCTGTATATACTGTAACAAGACAAGCCTGCCTGTCAGTAAGAAGATAACAGGAACGGATCTAGCTGAACACTGTGAGCAGGACGCACTGCACTAACTGTAAATAGTCTAGCTGCCTGATTGTGGTACTAATAGGATCAAAAGAACACCAGTAATTTTCTTCAGGTAGCTGTAAATACTGTAACAAGACAAGCCTGCCTGTCAGTAGGAAGATAACAAGAACGGATCTAGCTAAACTGAATACAGAGTATATATATATATATGCAACACCTGGGATGCATATATATACACAATACACTGTAAGTGCAGCTAACTGACTGACTGTTCTGCCTAATCTATCTAATTCAAATCAAATGTCACTGTCTGTCTCTCTCTCTCTCTCAATGAACGCCGGAACACACACTACACAGGGCCGCCGTGCAGGCGGCCTTATATAGTGTGGGGCGTGTACTAAATCCCCTGAGCCATAATTGGCCAAAGCCTCCTTGGCTTTGGCCAATTACGGCTCTCTGTTCAGGCGGCGCTGTGATTGGCCAAGCATGTGGGTCATAGTGCATACTTGGCCAATCATCAGCCAGCAATGCATTGCGATGCTGCAGTGAATTATGGGCCGTGACGCGCCACATGAATTTGGCGCGAACAGCCCATATCGTACGCAATTCGGTGAACGGGCGAACAGACGATGTTCGAGTCGAACATGGGTTCGACTCGAACACGAAGCTCATCCCTAGTCAGGAGTACAACATACAACATAGACTACATCAGTGGTGGCTGTTTTTTTTTGTTTGGGGGGGCAAACAACCAAACCCCCCCACGGCAACTCACCCCCCCACTGTCTGCCGGTCGGTCCACTGGCATTTACCCCATCTAGGCGGCAGACATCAGGCATCAATTGGCATCCGAGGAGCAGCAGCGGGGATCGAGCATCTGAGGAGCGGTGCTGGGGATCGGGCATTCAGGCATCGGCGAGGACCAGGCATCCAGGCATTGGCCAGCGGCTCTTCTCCTCCTCGCTTCTGATGTGTGTCTCCTCCCCTCCTCCTAGGCATCCAATAGGATCATCTGTCCTTTCAGCCAATCGGGTGATGGGCAGGGGCGTTGCTAGGTCTGCAAAAGATCTGGGGCTAGAGCCCATAGCAGCGGTCACCAAACTTTTTGCAGGCCTGGGGGGGGCACGCCAGTGGTAAGCAATTTTTCACTGGCAAAGGCTGGTGTTGGCATTTCAATCATCATGGCACTATGGGTGATATGGTGTCAGGGTGATCGAAGCACATTGTTTCTATTGTTACATTCTAATATATAGTGAAGTGGTTCAACTCACCATAATGCAGAATCAGTGGGAGCCCTGGGCGTGTCACTTGCCATATCTCCTGCCAGCAGATGCATCATGTAACTTGCCACCGTCACCTGTCACCAGATGCAGCTTTTAAACTTGCCACCGTCACCTGCCATTAGATGTGGATTGTCACTTGCCATGTCACCTGCCACCAGATGTGGATTGTCACTTGCCATGTTACCTGCCACCATTTGCAGATTGTCACTTGACACGTCACTTGCCACCATTTGCAGATTGACACTTGCCACGCCATCTGCCACTATTTGCAGATTGACACTTGCCACGTCACCTGCCACCATTTGCAGATTGTCACTTGCCACGTCACCTGCCACAATTTTCAGATTGACACTTGCCACGTCACCTGCCACCATTTTCAGATTGTCACTTGCCACGTCACTTGCCACCATTTGCAGATTGTCACTTGCCACGTCACTTGCCACCATTTGCAGATTGTCACTTGCCATGTCACCTGCCACCTGATGCGGATTGTCACTTGCCACGTCACCTGCCACCATTTGCAGACTGTCGATTGCCACGTCACCTGCCACTAGATGTGGGTTGTCACTTCCCAACTGATGTGGATTGACACTTGCCATGCCAGCCAGTGCCACCAAATGTGCATTGTCACTGCATTGGTGGATGCAGGCGGGCAGTGAGAGATGATGTAATCTCTCTGCTCCCCGCTGCACCTCCGACATTGAAGACGCCCGCGCTGTGAGGGCGGAACAGTGGTGGAGTGGGCGGAGAGAGATGATGTAATCTCTGCTCGTCCGCCTGGTCGTCTCTCTCCTCCACCTCTAATGCAGCCCGGCCGCCGCAGCCGCGACCCTGTGGCATACCTCCCAACTTTTGAACTTCAGAATGAGGGTCACTTGAGGGAGGAAGCGACCGGCGGCATGCTACATGAACGTGCTACGTGCACTACAGCATAAGTACTTAAAACTTAAAACTTAACAGTGGGAGGGGCTTAATGGACATGGTTAAACAAAAGGTTAATGCAAAAGTTAACCTGCCCCCCCCCACTACCACCTGCCACTTCCAACACATGCCAAGATACTCCAAGTGGCTAAAGAATCATTTCAGATCTTTATTTATATATTGAGAGGATCATTCAAAAGAATTTGGAGAACAGTATGTCAAAATGTGGACAGTTTCTCCAAAATCTTTTGACTACTCTGGAGCAGGGGTAGGCAACAGATCAATCTGAAAATAATGAAAAAGATCACCGGTGTTTGGCGCCCTTTTTTTTAGAAATTACCCAGCAAGGCCTAAAATAGGGAAAAAATATAATAAAACAAAATGTCACCGTTAAAATATAAACTTAGCTTACCATAAAAGTGGACAGTGTCAGAAGGGGAGTAAACGGTGTCAGTAGAGCAGTGGATGGTGTCAGTAGAGCAGTGGATGGTGTCAGAAGAGCAGTGGATGTGTCAGTAGGGCAGTGGATGTGTCAGTAGGGCAGTGGATGGTGTCAGTAGGGCAGTGGACAGTGTCAGTAGAGCAGTGGATGGTGTCAGTAGAGCAGTGGACGGTGTCAGTAGAGCAGTGGACGGTGTCAGTAGGGCAGTGGACGGTGTCAGAAGGGCAGTGGACGGTGTCAGTAGGGCAGTGGATGGTGTCAGTAGGGCAGTGGACGGTGTCAGTAGGGCAGTGGACGGTGTGGGCAGAGGACGGTGTCAGTAGGGCAGAGGACGGTGTCAGTAGGGCAGAGGACAGTGTCAGTAGGGCAATGGACGGTGTCGAGTGTCAGTAGGGCAGAGGATGGTGCCAGTAGGGCAGAGGTTGGAGGTAGGCAACAGTGTTAATTGACTAAAACATTTTAGTCGACTAAATGAATATTATTTTAGTCATCTAAAATACGACTAAAACAAACTAAAACAACTGAGGTGACTAAAATACAACTAAAACTAAAATGGCATTTTAGTCAAAAGACTAAAATGGGACTAAAACTAAAATGCCATTTTAGTCAAAAGACTAAGACTAAATCGAAATTTGCTGCCAAAATTAACACTGGTAGGCAAGTGTACATGGACACAAATCCATTTACATCTGCTGCTCCATAGAAGTGAATGGAGGGTCCGATTGGGTCCACCTGAAAAACAGACTGGCGTACCTGATTGGACTGAACGTATGAAAGGGGCCTACGGCTGCTTTCACACTGATGCACTGTGGTTGACTCACACCGTGAGTGCAGCGCAGTGTACCTGTGGCTTTCCTGCAGGTTAGTTGCCATAGAATTCTATTATATACTGCAGGTGTGATGGATGCACTTTGTGAAAGCGCACCAAACCTGCAGGTAATAACAGAAGTCTATGACTCAGTGCAGGCAACCCGCAGCTGCACCTGTGGATCAGTTTGAAAGCAGCCCAGTGTAGAAAACAGACATGTCCATTGCTATTTGAGTTTATAAAAACTGACCTCAATCTTCATGGCTGCTGCTGTCCTCCAGGGTGGGTATGGCTGGCGGCGGCTGCTGTCCTCCAGGGCAGGTATGGCTGGTGGCGGCTGCTGCCCTCCAGGTCAGGCATGGCTGGCGGTGGCTGCTGTCCTCCAGAGCGGGTATGGCTGGCGGCGGCTGTCGTCCTCCTGGGCGGGTATGGCTGGCGGCTGCTGCTGTCCCCAAGGCAGTTATACCCACCCTGGGGGACTGCAAGCATGTGGCCCGCAGGCCGGCGACTGAGCAGCCCTGATATAATGTGACAGGGAGGTGGAACGGGCCCCTGGAGCATGGGCCCAGCACTATGCCATTATGTACACAGGGGTCCAGCTGCTGCCTGCACACTAAAAGTCCCACCATATTCAGAACTTATCCCTTCCCCATGCTGGCTCCTGTCACTAGAGGGGGAATCCAGGGAAGTCTTAGTCCTCCTCCAGCCCTATCAGATTCCTGGACAGTAGAATGTACTCAGTCACCCCCATCCTCTGTTCTCTCCATAAACATGCTTGCTTGTAGGATCTACTGCACCCACTTAGAGAGCACTTCCCCCGGCCATATTCTCCCCCCCATTACTGAGGACAGGTGGAGGGTCAGAGGGAAAAAATGAGGCCAGGAGAGATCAGCAGGGAGGAGACCAGCTCAAGGAGGCGGCGGGGCCAATTCACTGAGGGGTGGGGCCAATGCACAGAGGGGGAGGGGCCAACTTATGGAGGTGCATGGATAGGGAGGTCAGGGAGTTGGGAGGTAGCATCATTCTAAGCCAGAGAACGGCCCCTTAGCAGAAGACCCGCCTCCTCCACTCAGCTGTGTTCTAATGGCACCTGTGTGCAGGGGAGGGGAGTGGTCTGTCCTATAACATACCGCCCCCCCCTGCCCACACACAGCAGCAAGCCAGTGACATAAAACTATATGTAACTGGGAGCCACACGCCTCCCCCTGAAGCATGGGCAAGTTGCAACTCCACATGCTACACCCATGATCCTGACCCTCTGCAACTTTGTCCCAGCCAGCAATGTATGAATGCAGGCTCTGCACTGGTTGGATGACAGAGGGGCGGGTCTGGGTTGCAGTCCCGCCCATACCCGACATCACACTCTCGATTTGCAGGTGAAGTCTTCCTTCCTGACTGCACAGTGTACATCCAGCCAGCTTGTCCACCAATCCCTGGCTGTGCTGGATGATCACACTGCTGCAGGTCCTAAGGAGCCAGAACCTGCGGCAAGAGACTCGGGGCTATGGGCCCCAGATTCGGGGCTCCAGCCTGTATAGCCACCCCCTGGCGACGCCTATGGTGACGGGTATCAGACCCGATTCCTGATTGGCCGGGAGGAGGATCAGTGTTGCAACAGTGAATTTTAATTCGCTGTTGCAACACACCTGGGTGGGCTCTGGTCGCACTTTCTGCATCCCAAGCCCACCCTATTTTGAAGCCTAATAGAGTCTCTGGCTTTAATCAGGTGCTTGAAAAAAAAACCTGGCCACTGTAATTAATGCGCCCGGGGAGTGGCCGTGGCGGCCATGGATAGATTCATGTTATGCATGAATCTATCCATTACATATAGGGGGTGGACTGGAGAGAGGGGGCGGCGCCCAGGCACCCCTAATGGATGGGCCGCCCCTGGACTGCATGGTATAGGGGTCAGGAGTACAAGGTACAACATAGAGTACAGGGGTCAGGAGTACAATGTCCTTCATTGTGAATGCAGTGAAAGAGTTACGTCTATGTAAGATACAACCCTGTGTACTGACTGCTGTGTTCAGTAATATTTGCTGCTTGTCAGTGGATGAAAACATTCCCCAAAGTAAGAAAGTGAATAATAAACATCTGACTCCAAACTCCAATGTAAAATGGCTAGCCTCTTTTTGTCTTCCACCACAGAGGACCCCCAGTGCTTGGGTGCCTGTGTGGGTGCACAGTGTGGAAAGTGTATGTGAGCAGCAACCCACTTCTCTCCCTCTGACCAGATCCTTCATATGCACATCTCCTGATGGCTCATTCATATACATATGCTAAGGCAGTCTGCATACAAATTGGCTTTTGGCAGTGCTGATCACTCCTGTGGTTTGGTGAATATATCTGGAGAGATAGACTTGCGAGAGGGTGTATTATATGTGAGTGCCAGAGCTCAGTCTCCTGCCAGCATAACACTGCAACATGTATAGCGCTGCCCCTCTCAGGCCCCACTGTTGACCTGATGGTTCCCAGGCCCAGTACAGAAAGGATGCCTGTACCCCCTATTGTTGTATTAGCTTACAACTGCAGGATGTTCAGTTATAATGAATTGCATGCACAAAGTTATAAAACAGATATTCACACAATGTCATGTGCATATAACATTCAATCTTAGTAATTCACAGTAAAGTGAACAAGCACATATCTGTTTTATCACTAGGGATCAATAACTCAACAAGCAAACCTAAACAGCAGGCTTTATGCTGGAAAAACAAAATGTGTAACTGATGTTGTATCTCAAAGAACACATCTAATGTATTAATTACATTTCCAAATTTGGCAGTAATATGTCTATTATACTGCCATTACATTAAGTCAATCAAAATGATAATTGTGAGGCTTGATTGATGTGGAATTAAAAGAAGAAATCACAATTTCTGCAGTTTTTAATTCTGAACATGTAGTGGAAATATTTGCCTTGGCATTTTAAATAAAATGCTCTGTTCTTGTTACAAGTCCCTGTACAAACATTAGTAAGGATCGATTTCACTTAATTTCATTGCATTTCTTAACACTGGTTTACACACAAAAAAAAGAGTTTTTTTAAAACATTAAAGAAACTAGCGTCCATTCCACTGTTCAAAAGCCGCGCCTCCTCCTCGTCTATGATAGGCAGAAAACTCAATTTCCCAGCATTCAGCCTATCATGGACATCCACTCATCTTCGTCCATGGTATGAGAATGAGCGGATGTCCGTGATAAGCTGACTGCTGACTGCTGGGAAATTGAGTGTTCTGCCTATCACAGACGAGGAGAAGGCGCGGCTTTTGAACAGTGGAATGGCCGCCGAATGTTATTATCACACGCTGATCGGTAGATGCAGAGCGACACACGATGCAGATCGCTACAGGGACACATGCACAGGACACAGGTAGGTGACACATGCACAGGACACAGGTAGGTGACACATGCACAGGACACAGGTAGGTGACACATGCACAGGACACAGGTAGGTGACACATGCACAGGATAGATGCACAGGACACAGGTAGGTGACACATGCACAGGACACATGCACAGGACACAGGTAGGATGCACAGGACACAGGGACACATGTACAGGACACAGGGAGGCATGCAGCTGCAGATGGGCATTGTTGACCCTCTTTTTCCACTTACAGTAGCTGCTGCATTTCTCACCCTCGGCTTATAATAATACGTTTTTCCCATTTTTTTGTGGTAAATTAGGGGCCTCTGCTTATATTCGGATCGAACTATACTCGAGTATATACGGTAATTACATTTTTTCTTATATTATGGAACATTTTCATATTTCAGTGTCAGGATGTTTTTGTTAGTATAAAAGCGGGTGTTGCTGGAAAAAAAACCACATTAAAATAATCACAATTCCATTCTTATGGGATGTTATCTTATTATACATGATCATGCCATCATGTGTACCAGTATGGATCCTCTAATGCTTTTCATACTTTATTCATGTTTCATATACAGTAAGTTGCATTAATGCATATCCCAAAATGCACTGTTAATTACTTTCCATTTACATTTTTAAACATAAGATATGATAGAACAGAGTGATCCTAAGACCCTATTCCTGGAGAATATAAGGTTTCAATGTCCAAAGGATTTTGTGTGAAGTCAAGGGGTAAATATTACACTGTAGCTACATCTGAACCACACAATTAACCCGTATTCCCAGGCTATGACTTTCAACAATTAGTTCAGTTTTTGAGTGGGTTTTCTAATCGCAACTTTATCCTCTGAAGACATGGACTAGATTTTACTCTGGTCTCATTTCTCATCTTTGGAAGCCTCTACATCATTCTCCAGGAATCTCCTGCATTCTGACTGAAAGTCAAGCTGTCCTCTCTCAGTGTAGGCACTTTTGTATGGTTGCTGCACACTTTGCTTTTGGCCAAACCTTTATCCCCAACCAGCACTCATCACCATCATAAGATTAGGCAATAACATTAATAAGGTCAACTGTCATTGACATCTTATCCTATCTAACAGTTCTTTTGCAAAAAAGTCTCCTTAAGCATGTCATTATACAGGGAATTCAAGGGGGAACAAGGTCTCAGCCCTATATTCCATGATAAATAGGATAGGGGAAACACTATCACGTAACCATATACCCTAGCTGTCTCATGCCACACTGAGAAAGGTTTTACTCCTTCAATTGCCTCCACTTAATTTATTGACTCCACTTGACCTTAGAACCTCAGCAATATGTGCTGTTTCTGCTGATTCAGTAAACTTTTTCATCAATCAGAGATGTTACCATACTACAGAACAAAAGTAGGGTCAGTTCTTTTAAAATCAGACAAAACAAAAGAAAACAACAAAAAAATAACTATCAGCGCTACCCTTGTCTATGCACAAATTACCAACGGGACAATTATCCCAAAGTAATCAGCTAAAATAGCATGATATATTCCCTGAGGTTAGGAATAATGTGATGTTTTCAGTCAATGGCTAACATACAAGGCTCATGTAAGGCTGCCTTCCCCCTTTGGGGCTGGGAACCCAAATGCTG
The DNA here is from genome assembly GCF_042186555.1 of Aquarana catesbeiana. NCBI lineage: Eukaryota > Metazoa > Chordata > Amphibia > Anura > Ranidae > Aquarana > Aquarana catesbeiana. The sequence goes on from NC_133324.1 coordinate 659,050,476, forward strand.
AAACAGAAGAAGGGAGGGGAAGAGAAGCGCCAAGCAGCCGCTGGTATAATAAAGTTTATTGTAAAAATATAAAAACACAAATGATAACACTCACAATGAGTTCTCAGGTAACAGGCAATGAGATGCAAAGTGTGTTCTCTTGGGTGTAGTCCAGGAAAAGCCAAAGCTGACAATGCAGGGGACCACTGGAGCAGTGAAGCTGGAGCTTGGATGTTCCTCTCAGAGGACGCCAAGCAAACTTTCAGCCCAAGGAGCAGTATAGCCAATAGGGACACGTTTCGGAGGCAAGCCACAGGGTTAACAGCAGGGTTAACAGTCACACACAGCAGGGTTAGGAACAGAGTTAACAGCAGTCAGTATAAATTCCCAAAGGTTATCTGATCTGACAGGCTGAGGAAGGAGGCGTGGCTTGCCTTGGAAACGCATCCCTATTGGCTTTACTGCTCCTTTGGCTGACAGGTGGTTCATAGAGCTATACAGCTCTCTCTCTGTGGTATCCTTTGACAGGAACATCCAAGCTCCGGCTTTGCTGCTCCTGCGGTTCCCTCCATTGTCGGCTTCGGTTTCCCCTGGACTACACCCGAGAGAACACACCTTGCATCTCATTGCCAGTTTTTGCTGGCGCCTCACTTTCCATCCTCTCTTCAGTTCTTTTAAAAGTGTAGAAACACACATGTATCCCCCTCAAGGGTACAACCAAATTACATCTGAAAACCAAGTTGAAACATGGCAACTAAAGATTCAGCATTGGGTTGTATATCTATATTAAATAATCTTTTAGTGGTTCTAAATCATAAACTTCCTTATATGAAACAATGGGAGAGTGATCTCAATATAACATTAGGTTTATCTGAATGGCAAGATATAGCTAATAATTTATCTAAAATATCTATCAATACCTTGAATCCGACTATAAGTGGGCAATGTTTTGCTAGGGTGGTATATGGTTCTCATTAGGGTAGCCAAAATGTGTCTGCACCCAGATGCTACTATTTCAAAAGATGTGGCCAGGCTGGCACCATATTTTATATTTGGTGGCCAGGCTGATACCTGGTTTCATATTTGGTGGCAATGCCCTATAGTGACCAGACTTTTAAACCTAATCTATTCTAGAATGGGGTTGAACTTACCTAGATATCCAGAAACAGCTCTTTTTCAAAAATTAGTCAGCGAGATACCCAAACATTTAAAAAGGTTGGTATCTCATACAATCTTGTCATCCAGAATTGCAATTGCTTGAAGTTGGAACCAGTTGGTGGTGTTGTTTAACTATGTCAAACAAAAATTGAATTGGTTATGATCAGTGATACACTTTTATGTATCCTTAGTAATACCTCCATCTTGGATATAATAACTGGTGGTAAACTAGCAAGGTCTTGGAAATACCATATCTAATTTCTTTCTTTTTTTTCCTTACAGGTTTTATTTTCCTTTTTTTTCTTATTTTCCACTGTATTATATAGGTAAAGACTTTGGTGCTTTTATTTTGTGGCAGCATCTCTATATAGGCACCCTGATTGTGATACCAGGCATGTTTCCTAGTAAGTGTACTGTTATATATTATCTGGAAAATTGTGGGCAAGTCCCCTTTTTAAATACTGTACCCCTAACATTTTTGCTGTTGTCTTTATTTTTATTCAGAACTGTCATGCTTTATTTCTGTTATGGTATAATGAAACATACTGGTGTCTAATTGTTAAAGGATCGTTCTTGAGGGGATCTGTTTTTGGGAAAATCTGAATAAATAGAATGTAATATAAAACCTAGTAACATCTCTTTACAAGCAGGTAAAATATTTTTAATATAAATAATTCCTATTTTACTACAATTTAATCGAAATTATTACTTGTAGTAAATTAGTTGCTAAATTTCACGTGTTGTAATTTGACAGGGATTGTGTCCTCCCCACTGATTTATTAACAGAACATTGGTACTGCCTTGTGTATCAGTCATGCTTGGTCAAAAGTCAAGGCTCTTCTCTGTGGCAAAGAGAATACAGGTTAAAGCTAGATACTGGTTAGTCACCTGGTTGAAGAGGCAAGCCATGTGTTTGGGTATGTTCCAGTTGGTTGAACAATTATGCCAACACTGTATGCTCTGTTCAGTGTCAAAGGGTGCTGAGGCACAATTTTTACTGCTAACTTGACACGTCTGCTCCACTGGAGGTACTAACCATTGACTTTCTTACACTCAATATGTCAGAAGATGATACCATCCTATTCTAGCATGGGTAGAAGCGCTTCTACCTTTCTTACAGCTATCAGCAGAAGATACATTTAGATCAGAGACTCTGTTTCACAGGCTAGTTTTTTAAGAATATGGATAGATCCTTTCTGCTCACACAAAAAATGAACAATGAGGGGGGAAGGAAAGGTTGGGACTTTATATGAGGCAATATGGTAGCATGCCTCCATCCCTATATGCAATAAAAATGAGGGGGTTATGAGGAATTAATATTCCCAGTTTATCCCAGCATTTACTACACTTTCAATGTTTCTTTTTAAGGTCCTGGGACTGATTGGTAGTCTGTCTGCACATATTTTCCATCTTACTTGGATCAAGTTTTTCTGATCAGGTGTTGATGCACCCCCCTATAAGAAACACCTGTGTGATGTTAGGGGTTATTCATTGGTCAGGCTGATGGGGTAGGTGTATATAAAGACCTTACCTCATCATGTGAACTTGTTAGTCTCCTGACGGCTGTTTATACTATAGACTATGATTACTGCCAAGTATACAAGGTAAACCTATCAGTAATTTGACCTCTGCACCTTATTCTTTCTACTATTCACCTCACCGGTTCACTTATAATTGATATGCTATATTTTCAATTCATCCTTTTATTTCCACTAGTTGTTTGGCTTTCTTTTAACTTTTTTCAACACCTTCCTTCTTATGCCCTGTACACACAATCGGACATTGATCGGACATTACGACAACAAAATCCATGGATTTTTTCAGACGGATGTTGGCTCAAACTTGTCTTGCATACACACAGTCGCACAAAGTTGTCGGAAAATCTGATCGTTCTGAACACGGTGACGTAAAACACGTACGTCGGGACTATAAACGGGGCAGTAGCCAATAGCTTTTGTCTCTTAATTTATTCTGAGCATGCGTGGCACTTTGTGCGTCGGATTTATGTACACAAGATCGGAATTTAAACATTCAGATTTTGTTGTCAGAAAATTTTATATTTCAAACTTTGTGTGTCGGAAATTCCGACAGAAAAAGTCCGATGGAGCCCACACACAATCGGAATTTCCAACAACACAATCCAATCGCACTTTTTCCGTTGGAAAATCTGACCGTGTGTACGGGGCATTACCCTGCCCTGAGAAATATATATTCCCACTTCATCCCAATATTCACTGCACTTTATTGTTATAAACATTAGTGTCTCTCCCTTATATTATACATCTTACTTGGATTAAGTTAATAGATGCAACATTATTTACACTTTTAGAACCTTCTATAGGCCATCTAGGATCCCCCATTGAAGATTCACACTCCCATTGCAGCCTGCTGTCTACCATCTGATCCACATGGATATAGCCCCCTTAGTTTCCGGGCAGGATGTTTATAGTCCACCCCTGGCTATGTGTACAGTTTTTACTGATCATTAAGTTACTTTCTTAAGGTTATTATTTTTTTCTGTTTGTTTTTTAAGCAATATATAATTGTATTGCTAACTGGTGACCATTCAGCTAAGTGTTGCTTATATATATATACTTCTTGCGAGGAGGAATCGGTGCCAATCGCTGAGCAGTTACTCAGCTCAGGTGTGGTCGCCACCCCTCCCACCATGCACGCACGTGGCGTTGGTGGCATGCACATATACACACCCCATTTGGGGCAGGCTGTCTCCACGGCCGGTCTCCTCCTGGGGTCTCTTGTGTACCAGCTGATTTTTCCGCTGGTATTGCATGGATTCAGCCCATGGGTAAGTGTTCCAGGTTATCAGTTCATCCTTTGCAGTTTTCCATTCACTTTAACTTTTCACATGAGTTTATTAGCATGCACCATTTAGTTTCATCCACCAGGTCTCATACACACATTGGTCATAATTAATAGAACCACACTGGGTTCATTATCCATATACCATTTCACACTAGTTTTTATTCCATCATATATACACTTAATTAATACCCCTTATGGAACCACTGTGTTTATCATTCACAAACCACTTATTATTCATTGATTTATTTTTGCTTTAATATTTTTATATACTTAATATAATATTTGTCCTCAGATATTCATATCTGACGAGCCACACATCACCTTTTTTGACACACGGACACCATCCATGCACATATGCACTTTCCCATACCATCTGATGCTGCAACCTTATGTACACGCCACCTCAGCTCCCGCAGCGAGGTCTATGCCTCCTGTGCACCTTGTGCCAGTCACCACATGCCGTATTCACTGCTGCCTTGGTAAGTGTGCTTGGTCAACCATTCATGGTTAAATATTATTTATTTCCATCTTCCGCTACACAGAGTTGGTTTACCATGTTTATATATTCTATAGGTAATTTATCGTATCTGCTCCTGATGAGTGAATATATTCACGAAACGCGTTGAGCTATAAGCCATGCCTGATGCCACATTTACATCAATCGTGTTTTACCTTACTATATATCATGCGATCATGGATGCAGCGTCGGGCAAGCCACCTTGGCACCTGCAGGCCATGCCATTGTGTTATATACAATTACTTACTTTACTACCATCATGTATTTATTATGTGTTCATTTATATGTATTTTTATTCATCATGTTTACATTTTGTGCAAATATATTTGTGTATATATATGAAATTATTCCTCTATCTATGTTACGAATAAAATTCCTTTCATTTATACTTCCACATTCCAACTGCCTCATTTAAAGTCCCAATTTCCCTTGATATTGTACCTGAACCAGGGATGGAGGCACTAACCCATGCCTCATTTAAAGTCTCAAACTCTCCCCTTCTATAGGATATATACATATATATATAGTTACTGATATACAGTATATACATCTCTTATAGATATATGGCTTGCAACTTCTCCTGAGGAAGTTAATTTTTTCACGTAACGTGTAGAGCATTAGGATGCAATCCTGACCAGTTTTTATTATGGAATTATCCAACTACCAACCATTATTGGTCATCAATTCTAATATGTTTAACAGTTACCCCTATTTTGGTATTTTGTGCCTGTATAGTTTTTACACATAGTTACATAGTAGGTGAAGTTGAAAAAGACACAAGTCCATCAAGTCCAACCTATGTGTGTGATTATATGTCAGTATTACATTGTATATCCCTGTATGTTGCGGTCGTTCAGGTGCTTATCTAATAGCTTCTTGAAACTATCGATGCCCCCCCGCTGAGACCACCGCCAGTGGAAGGGAATTCCACATCCTTGCCACTCTTACAGTAAAGAACCCTCTATGTAGTTTAAGGTTAAACCTCTTTTCTCCTAATCTTAATGAGTGGCCATGAGTCTTGCTAAACTCCCTTCCGCTAAAAAGTTTTATCCCTATTGTGGGGTCACCAGTATGGTATATTGAAATCATATCCCCTCTCAAGCATCTCTTCTCCAGAGAGAATAAGTTCAGTGCTCGCAACCTTTCCTCATAACTAATCCTCCAGACCCTTTATTAGCTTTGATGCCCTTCTTTGTACTCTCTCCATTTCCAGTACATCCTTCCTGAGGACTGGTGCCCAGAACTGGACAGCATACTCTAGGTGCGGCCAGAGCAGAGTCTTGTAGAGCAGGAGAATTATCATTTTATCTCTGGAATTAATCCCCTTTTTATTGCATGACAATATTCGGTTTGCTTGGTTAGCAGCAGCTTGGCATTGCATGCCATTGCTGAGTCTATCATCTACTAGGACCCCCAGGTCCTTTTCCATCCTAGATTCCCCCAGAGGTTCTCCCCCCAGTGTATAGATTGCATTCATATTTTTGCCACCCAAATGCATTAATTTACATTTTTCTACATTGAACCTCATTTGCCATGTAGTTGCCCACCCCATTAATTTGTTCATATCTTTTTGCAAGGTTTCCACATCCTGCAGAGAAATTATTGCCCTGCTTAGCTTAGTATCCTCCAGGTAGTATATGAACAAATTAAACAGGATTGGTCCCAGCACAGAACCCTGGGGGACCCCACTACCCACCCCTGATCATTCCGAGTATTCCTCATTTATCACCACCCTTTGAACTCGCCCTTGTAGCCAGTTTTCAATCCATGTACTCACCCTATGGTCTTATTTTGTACAGTAAACATTTATGGGGAACTGTGTCAAATGCTTTTGCAAAATCCAGATACACCATGTCTACGGGCCTTTCTTTATCTAGATGGCAACTCGCCTCCACATAGAAGGTTAATAGATTGGTTTGGCAAGAACGATTCTTCATGAATCCATGCTGATTACTGCTGATGATACCGTTCTCATTACTAAAATATTGTATATAGTCCCTTATCAACCCCTCCAAGACTCCAACTGGTCTGTAATTCCCAGGGATGTATTTTGGGCCCTTTTTAAATATTGGTGCTACATTGGCTTTTCTCCAATCAGCTGGTACCATTCCAGTCTGTAGACTGTCAGTAAAAATTAGGAACAATGATCTGGCAATTATTTGGCTGAGTTCCCTAAGTACCCTCGGTGCAAGCCATCTGGTCCCGGTGATTTATTAATATTAAATTTCCCAAGCCTAATTTTAATTCTGTCCTCTGTTAACCATGGAGGTGCTTTCTGTGATGTGTCATGAGGATAAACACTGCAGTTTTGGTTACTGAAGCCCCCCGATTCACTCGTGAAGACTGAGGAGAAGAATAAATTCAATACCTTTGCCATCTCCCCATCCTTTGTAACCAGATGTCCTTCCTCATTCTTTATGGGGCCAATATGGTCTGTCCTCCCTTTTTTACTGTTTACATACTTAAAGAATTTCTTGGGATTTTTTTTGCTCTCCTCCGCTATGTGTCTTTCATGTTCTATCTTAGCCGTCCTTATTGCACCCTTACATTTCTTGTTGCATTCTTGCAAGTCTGGATGTCTGGATGCTAATGTTGATCCCTCAACCTTGTATTTTTTGAAGGCCTTCTCCTATGCTTTTATATGCATTTTTACATTGGAGTTAAGCCATCCAGGACTTTTATTCGCTCTTTTAATTACACATTTTATGAATGCTATGATTCCCATGGGATGCTGCTGTGTGCAATTGTCTGACCTATGTCTTTAATTCCCTACCATTTTTTGTCTGGAATGTACTATTACAATAAACATTTGTTCTTTCTTATATACTTTTTGTTATTTATGGTTATACCAATATTACATATGTACTATACTTACAATGGATAAATTTAAGGTTTACACAAAAGATATATATGTACCTTATTTATTAGTGGATATACGCCTCATATAAAGTTCCATTTTTGTTCCCCCCCCAACACAAAATAAATACCCAATATAGCTACTGTCAATAATAAACATTACCAATGAACTTGCGTGTATACATGGGGATTGTATTACTAAAGGCAAATCCACTTTGCACTCCAAGTGCACTGCAAGTGCACTTGGAAGTGCAGTCGTTGTACATCTGAGGGGAAGATCAGAAGTGAGGGGAAGCTCTGCTAATTTAATCATCCATTTATGAACAAGCAAAAATGCTGTTTTTTATTTTCCATGCATGTCCCTCTCAGATCTATGGTGACTGCACTTCCAAGTGCACTTCCAAGTGCAAAGTAGATTTGCCTTTAGTAAATAAACCCCATGGTGATGTATGCATGAAGATGTCAGCAGTCCCTCCATACATGTTTTGTCATTTTGCAAGTACTCCATTGATTTTTCTGATTACCACTCAATAACCTAATTAAACATTGACATCAAATTATTGGCTAAAATGTTAGCAACCCACCTTAATGAGTTTCTCCCCCCTCTGATCTAGGGATGATAGGGACCAGGTTGGGTTCACTCCATCCTGCCAGACAAATGATAATGGATAGAAGTATACAGAGTGGCCAAAGATGCTGTTTTTTGACAGTTTTGACAGCAAGTCCAGCTTCAGCTATACCAGGTCTTAGCATATTAGCTCTATAATCTTCACATTCTGTTTCTGTACATGGGTCTCTGTTACTTATGTGGGATGCAGGTTACCCAGATGTAAGTATTATATTGCTTTTATGTTGACTAAATCCTACAGTTTTAACCTATTCCTGAGCCCTTGTCTACCTGATCTCTTGCTTCAGCCTGATTGTTCCCAGGATACATGCAAAGACGTTGCAGGATTAACCCTATTATGTACTATTAAAGCTGATGGACTCATTCTCATCTCTTATGCACGTTTTTATGCAAGTGTTCATGTAAACTAAATACATATATTTATTATCAAGAGGGTTGGAGGACTGGAAAGGTAGCCCACATAGCCACCCTCCATATACCTAAGTATCCCAAATGGTGGGTTTTTCTCACTCATTCCAGATGCCATCACCTCCCTTCCATGGATTCTATAGATTAATAAATAAAGTGTTACTAAACCCAGGACCCTGCATTCACTATATCTGGTTTCACACAGTGCACAAAACACAGAAATGCAATTATTTTAGAAAATATAAACTGCTAAATACCTTTTCTCATCAGCAGTTATAGCAGTCTTGTGACTTCAGTGTCTGGTTAAAGCTTGTAGCATTCTCCTCTGACTGTCCTATGAGGCTACATGACCCCGACCTTCTGTCTGGACAGTGCTGATTGGCCCTGTGCCAATCACACGCACCATCCAAAGAAAGAAAAATGCTCTAGCAATATACACCAAACTGAACATGTGCAAAGTGACATCAAAGGCTCTGTACTATCAGCAGATGGATTGGGGACAGTGGAAGAAGGGGAGGATTAGAGAATACAGGATCAAACAGCCTTTTTACACAATGCAGAGGATTAACCCCTTAGATTCCACAATGAGTATAACAAGCATACTTTACAGCATATACAGACTAATTTTACTGTTGTAGGTTTAGTAACACTTTACCTATACTAACTAACTATACCACTCTTCCTTTAGTGCTATTATGTGCTATACCTTAGGGGTAAAATAATGTGCTATACCTTAGGGCTAAAATAATCACTTAATTGTTCTAGCTCACTAATCATACACGCTTATCCCTCAATACACTGTTGGGTAGCTCTATGTTTCATCCTACCTTGAAGAAACCCCTAGCCTTTCAATTGTGGACTGTTCATTTCAACTTCTGATCTCATCTCCTGGGAGACTTATGTTGATAAAGACAAGGGCCTCTTCCCACAATCCTGGCCCAGCTGGTGTGGGGTTTTGTGGGTGGGAAGCTTATTTGAATCTGGAAGCCCCCTTTAACACGAAAGAGGACCCTAGATGTCTCCCCCATGTGAATAAGTAAGGGGTACCTATTAAGTCTACTAAAAAAAAAAAAACACATTCTCTTTGGGGGGAGCAAGGTTGGGGAATAGGCCCTTGTCCCCCTTTGAAACAAGGTGCCTTGCAAGGCCAGAGGCTTTACCACCTTTGTACTGTACATCCCAATATGAACTGGTATGGTACAGGAAGAGGGGGGGGGCAGCACTCACTGCCCTCCCTTTTGTGCCCACCCAGGTACAGATACTTCACCTTCAGATGCACACTGTCTGCTTCCAGAGTTGATCAGGGGCCCTATTTGTGTGTGCATGCACGGGTTGGTGGACCAGAGGTTGTTGCCATGCTATTTCACACACAAACAAACCTCAGACATTAGATCGTTTAACTATATGAGTAGGTCAGAGATATGGAAGGAAAGTTATGTGAAATTTCTCCAACATAGTTAAAAACAAAAATGCATGTTTCGTAGAATGAGCTTCCGTTCCCGTTGCATTGATGAATATATCCACCACATCTTATGTATTAGAATCACAGGGCCAGGAAATTAGAAAAAAATCCCTCAATGGGTTCATGGAGAAAAATAGAAAACTTGTACAGCGTAGTATATAACTCAAATAGAAATCCCATGTCTGCTATAAAAAAATTGTCAGAGTTGGCAGTTGGCAGAGAAATTATAAAGAGGAAACAACTCTGTCTTCAAAATACTGATTCAAAGGAGTAATAATTTGCAAAGCTTCAGGTTTTTCCCAAAATCATTCAACAGGCAAAAAACAAAACAAAAAGAACACACCTAGTTGCCCATATGCCAAAAATTCAAAACTAAAATTGCTAAAGTAACAAAAAGCCATAATTCAAATGACTGTACACTCATACCTTTACCCCAGAATAAAACTCTTAGGTTAAAATATAATCTACTATCATTGCTTAGAAAGAACCGATGTAAGATGGTATAATTGCCTTGGCTATAGCTGACCAATGAGGATTTTCACTACTATCAATTTAAGAAATGCTATTGACTAAATACATATATAATAATATATAGGGTCATAATCCATCAATATCAAACCAATAAAAAGATAGTGATAGTATAAAATAGCCCATCATTGATTCCTTCCAAATTATAAATCAAGGCAAATACAAATAAAGCAAAAGAGGACTGAACAAAGCAAAAGCATGGACACTTAAGAAAACATTAATGCAAGAGCAAAATAAGAGAGTTAACAAATTTGCCTAGCAAAGTCCTGAAGGCATAAAAAGGATGTTCCAAAGCAAGTGCAAATCATCAGCACAGTTATTCCTAAAAGACAATGCTGAAGCATAGTGAAAAGCACTTGACACATCCAAAGTGGTGTTTATAATTAAAAACCTGATGGAACGTTAGACTCTTTCATACATACAAAAAAAAAAAAAAACAATTGGGCTGATGTTTAATCCATGTCTTCTGTCATTTATTTATTTTCCAATTACAAAATGTAAAAGCACATTTTAAACATTCATATCACAATAATTCCCCAATACCCACCCCCTCCCCTCCCTTGCCCTCATTCTCTTATCCCCCTCCCTAACCACTAAATCTACTGCCTTTTCTTACTTATTCAGTTCCATCAACTCTCCATCTCTTCCCCATCTTCCTCTTCCCCTACTCTCTCCATATCTCAGGGCATTTCCTTGTTTTTTTTTTGTATTCCTCCCATTTTCCCCAAGTAATAGAGAATCTCTATCTGGTCTTCTTCACTACACTTCACGTATCCCATTTTATGTATATGTTCTATTCTTTTAAACCACTCTTCTATTGTAGGACTTTCTGGATCTAGCCACCTTTTTGATATGGCTCCTTTTGCAGCATTTATTAAATAAGGTATTACTGTGTTCTTATATTGTTTTATTGTAATTTTTATATTATGGAATAGACAAAACCCAAGTGTTATCAGAAATATCTATGCCCGTGATCTCAAATATATATTGCCAAACTCTCTGCCAACAATCCCTTATTTTTAGGCAATCCCACCATGTGGGCCATGGTGCTCTTCTGATTACAACCTCTCCAACACATTGACGATTTCTCTGGTTGGATGTAAAAACCTGAGAGAAAGTTGAACTCTTTCACACGTCCGTAAAAAAAAAATCACTTGGGCTGAAGTTTAATCCATGTCTTCTGTCATTTAAGTACTATACTGTTTAATCCATTTTATGAACAGGAGCCAGGGGAAGAGAAGCATTGCATATCTAGCACCGTTTTCCACAATCATGCCAGAAATTGCAAATCACAGATGGGTGGAGGGTCGAAGCATCTAAGGAGGCTTACCGGAATCAGGTGACTTGAGAAGACCTACGTCTTACAAGTCTAAGAAAGCTTAATGACCACCAGGTCTGGCGAGATGAATCGTCAGATGATCCTCAGCTTCCAAAAGGGGGAGGGGTCTCACCACAGCTTTTTGGCCTGACATGTGCCTGACATTACCCAACACAGCAACAAAAGATTTACATGTTGGGAGATAAGCGGTGACCTTCCTTCATCTCCAATGGCGGCCAAAAAGCTGTGGTGAGACCCCTCCCCCTTTTGGAAGCTGAGGATCATCTGACGATTCATCGCGCCAGACCTGGTGGTCATTAAGCTTTCTTAGACTTGTAAGACGTAGGTCTTCTCAAATCACCTGATTCCGGTAAGCCTCCTTAGATGCTTCGGTGATGGTCCTGCCACCTATCTAGACCCTCCACCCATCTGTGATCTATTTATTCATCTACCAGAAGTGAACAACTTTGTTTAGGAGGAAACCCTGGGAATTTTTTTATTTTTTATTCTTTATTTTTTATTTTTATTTTTTAGCACTCAAATCTTATAGACTTTTGGTGGTGGTTTTCTATTCCACTAGTCACTATTGACCTAATTGCCAATTTCTAATGGACTACATTATTTGATTTGTCACATATGTACGTTTTTTTTACACCCAATACCTATGCTTATATTACGGATTTATACTACCTATTTATTGTAGTCACTTTAAAATGCTAATTTCTATCACTTAGTGTTGTTTCAATACCGTTTTTGTCCCGTAAAGGACGAATTGATCCACTGTATATACATGTTATATCTATGATTTATATATACACATAGCGCTACACTATTTTTTTTACTATTTTTGCCTTTGCCTATGTCTAGAGGTGTGTCAGCTGCTAACTGTATATTATAATCTCCTTCTGCTTTATTATTGTTTGGCACAGCGCTGTACTCATTCCCATATTGCATACTGTATTTGTTACGTAATTTTGCAGAACATGGTTAGGAATCCAAATAATTCCAAAATGTTAAATTGTTAATTCAAGGAGCTTGCTCAAGGTCTACTGTCAACAAAGAGTCACACCAATATGGACCCTTTAACTAAAGTGTACAGGATCCGCCACAAGAGATGGTAGGCATATACAGTGTGAGAGATGTAGATCAGCAGCAGTTTCTCAGGGGAACATAACACAGTGGATAGGAGCTGGTAAGTGGAGATGCAAAAAGTGGCCATGTCATGCCAAGGTGCTGGAGGATGGTTCCGCATGAAAACAGGTGACACTGTTTAACTTAAGTCACAGAGTCTAAAGAGTTTGATTGGTTGTTGTGATAGACCTAGCCAGGACAGAAGCTTTTGGAGGGGACTGAATGCTAGCCTCTTGCCTACCTATCATGGGCCCTGGCATTTGGGGGAACGGTGCTCTTTGTGAGCTGTATGCCTGGGGACCCTTGAGGTGGTGTTACTTTGGATTCAGGTCCATGTCCCCCCAAGAGACAGAGACTCTGGGAACCCTGTATTTGCCATATTACAAATAGTGACGGAATGATACTGTTGGGACACATACTGTTAGATGCTAATATCATCAACTCCAGCCACCTGTCCGTTGTCTTCTATATTGTAAATGAGTCTAGTTTGCCTAGGCTTGCCACAGCTTCTAAGAGTCTTTCTCCCATTGTTGTTTGTTCTAATTAACCTTGCTATTGTATGAAGGAGTTCTGTGTTGATAATGTTGATTGTGTCTTCTGAGCTAAAAGAGATAGCCAGTCTGTCCTAAAGGTCATGTCTCTTAGTCACTTAGGCTGTCTAAAGGATTCATTAATTAAAGGTTTCTGGTTACAGTTTGTCATTCTGCTGTATATATTTGTGTGAAAATCTCAAATAAAAGGTTATTCATGATGTACTCCAAGACTGGTGTGGTCTGATGTTTTACCCTACACTGAGCTACGACTAGTGAATGGGAAAGTTAAGGGGTCTTGGATTGTGTGGTACCGGACAGAGGAAGCATTTACGATGGACATCTTGAGTATGGGGGTCCGTCACAGTTGTGACCAGTCTGTAAAAAAGCACTACTCCAGTTGGTTGTGGCCTTTCAGGGAGAGGGTGCTGCTCTGATTGGATATGGTCAAAACTCTAATGCTGCGTACACACGATCGGACTTTGTGATGGGAAATGTTGGATGTGAGCTTGTTGTCTGAAAGTCCGACCGTGTGTGTGCTCCATTGAACATTTGTTGTCTGACCTTCCGGGAACAAATGTTGGCTAGCAGGCTCTCAAATTTTCCGCCAACAAAACTTTGTTGTCAGAAAGTTCGATCGTGTACACAAGTCCATCGCACAAAAGTTCACCGCTGCTCGGAATCAAGTACGAGCCAGAAGCGCTCGGTCTTGTAAAACTAGCGTTCATAATAGAGATATCACATGACTATAGAACTTCCTTTTCCTCAGCGCGCCGTACATCTTGTACGTCATTAAGTTCGTAAATTGTTGGCCAACATTTGTGTGACCGTGTGTATGCAAGACAAGTTGGAGCCAACAACCTTTGAACAAAATTCCACGGTTTTGTTGTCAGAAAATACGATCATGTGTACAGGGCATAAGGGTACAAGCAGAGCTGGATTGTAGGAGGAAAGTAACGCTGACATTTACATTTATTGGAGGCTGTGTCTAAGTGCTGACTATTGGATACATAACTCTAGAATCATTTATTCTAGGACAAGGTTTTGGCTGAGTAACACATTTTTAAACTGTAGTTCTGAATTTAACTCAATACTTTGAGCCTGGCTGTCCCTTGTCCTGATCAACATGGGGACAAGGTGCTTTGCCAGGGGGATCCCCCAGGGCAAGGTATACTCCCTATGTCAAGGGTGTTTGGACTCATAATTCATACCAATCCCTAAGGGTCTGGTGTGGAATTTGGGAGGGACCCCACACCTTTTTTTTTACACAATCGTGGTCCCTTTATTTACATTCACCTTTACATCCCTGAAAGCTAAATTGTTGGCCTGGGATGACTTACTGGTTGTTAGGATGTCAACAACATGATACCACTGCCTAATGTTTCACTTCCTGCAGCAGACTGCAGCATTTAGTTTGGCCATTTGTCAAACCTCTGGATAAGCAATATTTGATCCAAACATGGTTTGGACTGAACCAGCGTCTGATCCCTATTCCCACATTGTAAACATTTGCCAGCACACCACGGATCTTCAATTACATCCAAACAGTTTTTAAATTAAAACTTTGGTAGTAGTTGAAGATCCGTGGTGTGCTGGTGAATATTTACGTTGTGTATCTGGCATTAATCGGGTACCCCCTCTCTTCTAGCTGGGCTTGTGAGATGGATTCTTTATGTCAGATGGAGAGGATGGTGTCCTGGGAAAATGACAAATCCAGAGACCTATAAGATTACATGAACCTTGTGGTCTTATTTCAGACATTCTTCAGAATTTACTACGTACTTTAACTGAACAGTCTGACTCATGGTAACAAGTCTTGGTTCAGGTGTGTCCCCTTTATGTAGGAACCTTTGGTGGCTTCCCTTCCCCCATCCACCCCCCCCCCCCATATTTTTTCTCCTCTCTTTCTTTTCTTTCACTTTTAACACATACTTACCTACATTCTTTATAGATCTATAATAACCCAACTCTTCTAGAATGTTCTGAGGAAAACTAGGTCCACGTCTAAATACCATTAACTTTTGCCTACAGTACCATTTTTCTACCTGTCGTATCTGTATGCCGAGCGTTCTGTTCTTGACCTCACATTTTTTTATTACCCATGTGTGTCCATGATGGTTATTAGATACTCAGGTTATCTTCCCATAAATACATCTTGACTGATGCAATACCCTTTTCTATCTGCAGTGCAGTTCTGTTAACGTTCTCATTCTGATCTAAACTGATGCTATATGCTGCTTTCTTTTTTTTTAATAAATAAAGCTCTGTTTTTAAATATATATAAAGTCTCTAATACTTCACCCTGGTTCATGTACCTGTACTTTTTTCTTATGCAAAACTCAATAAAAAAACAGATTAAACATGAAAATAAAGTAGAAAACATGGTCGTTTTGAATTGAGAGTGAGAATCCACAGAACATTCACATACCAAACAGTCAACAAGATATAATAAACATTCCTGCTAAATGGTTTGGGTACATCCCTTATGATTTAACTATGCATTTTAAAAGCTTTTTTTTTAATCAGGGCAGTAATGTGCATATAGTTTGCACAATTTTGCTTTTTGAAGGTGGACAGATGGTGAAACATAAAGTAATCTAAGTGCTTTTGTGCATGGCTTTCAGTGAACTTTTATGAAATGTAAAGTTAATTTAAAAAGGTGAGATGAGGCATGAAATCAGTTTTCAACTCAGTCATATGCATCTTTTTTCTTAAAGTGACTGCTTCTTGTAAGAACCATCATATTGCCTTTTTAAATCTGACTTTGTGATTTTCTTTTCTCTCTCTCTCTCTCTCTCTCTGGGCTAGCCATCACTAAAAAGCAATAAATGTTCATACACTCTATCTATTTCTATTATTTACAGTTTGAAAACTCCATACAAATGACTACTTTTAAATTATGCGTGCATTTCCTAATCTTTTACAAACTTTTTGCAATTTTCGTAAATCTTCTTATACAGTCATAAAAAGCATTCAGCCTACTCCAGCCAAAACAATTTATCTTTCAATGTTTTTTGTGAGCTCAACTGATAAAGCAACATCCATGGGTAAGAGAAAATCAATGAGTTTATAAAACATATTTGGATACATATGCTGCATTAATATACAGGCATAAGCTGTATTTAAACAACAGCCTCTGACAGTAAGGAGACTATTAGGTAAAACATAACAGAAATAAAATTACATTAACCTTTCTGTGAAGAAAGATGGGTAAGAAGTCACTTTATGATATGTGCATGCAAAAAGAAAGGGGTGGGAAGGGACCTGAGGAGTTCAGGGAGATAGAGGGATTAGGCAATCAGTGGTCTCCACCTATGGTTAAAAATGATTTAATGGTATCAAAAAATAATGGAATGATAGTGAGCAGACTACATATTAAGAACATTTAAAAGGACTATGTTGCCGTTAACACACAGATACACCAGGTCAAGTGACACAGAATTGGCTATATGCCAGCAATGGTCATGGCTGTGTCCAATTTACAAAATATGACAGAGCTTGGGATCAGGGGAGAGAGCTTTGGACAGGAAACTTCAAGTGGTGTCAGCACAGAAACACGGCTATACACTCACAAAATAGACCTCTGTCCACTCTATCTCCCAAAATCTACCAAGTAGATACAAACAGTGCGAATATTAGTGCACACATAGACTCGCTCCTCAAATGGTACACACATATATAATGGGTATAAATCAATTCAGTTTCTAAATGTTGACTAGTCAAAGTCTAATAAGAGCTATGTATTTGGTAATAGCACAAAACAGTGATGAAGCCTGGGAAATCTTGGGCTGATATTTCGTTATCTGCTCCATGGAATGCAATTAGACACTGTTCATTCAAAGTAGCAGGTTCTCCATGCCGGGGGTATGGAAGGTTACCCACGGTTGGCAGGCACGGGACAGCTGCGGGGAGTTGAGCAGTGGATACTGTGGTGTCCAGGGAATGATGTGGCTGCTTCTGGATGTATCGGATACAGTGGATCACCGCATCAAAGGGAACCTCACTCAGTTAATTTAGCTACATGAGGGCCTGAGAGACACATATATTTATATCAGTCTATATATTTTCCTTTGGTTTGTTGGCTAACATTTGTTATTATTAATCATTTTTAGGTTATGGACCCCTACGGTCCTATTCCCCTCCTAGACACTCTTCAGTAGTAAGTACCTCCAGAGCCCCCCTCCCCTAATGGTTGATCACATTGTTTCTATTATGTCCTCTTTCCCCTTTTTTCACCATCTACCAGTACCCCCCCAACCACACTCGTCTTCCCTCCCACCTTTCCTTAATTTTTTCTTCCCTTTCTCTTATTTTTATTTATTTTCATTTTTTCGTTTATTTTTAATTTTTATTATTATTATTATTATTATTTTTTTTATTTCTATTTTCTTCATCTTTATCTTTATATTTTTCATCTTTCATTTTCATTTTTTTTATTTATTAGTTTTATGTTTATTCTTAATTTTAGTTTAAATTTAATTGTCATTTCTATTTTTGTTCTTCTGAAATTCCATGTTCATCAATCTCCCATTACTGCTACTATGAGACCCTTTGATTGTCTGATTGACTAAATTGTATAACATGAAATGCTTACTGTATAACTCTATATATGTTTTATTATCCATTGTTATGCAACCAATTGTTATTTTAAAGTTTTTAGTTTCACATTCATTTGTTTTTATATAAGCCCATCCTGCACCCTGAATTAACAATCAAGACAGCCTGTCACACCAAATTACTTGATATGCATTATGATCACCTGTGAGCAGTTGCCATGGCACCGCATCCATACTTCCTGACCGAATAGATCTTAAATACCACTTCCAATATGGCCACTGCCATGCCTGATGAAGGAGCACGCATGCTCTGAACGCACGCTTCTCCCCACTCCTTCTCCAACCAGAAGATATGTTCATCGCTGCCCCAGAGCCGTTCTGAGTGCCTGGAAGCGCTGGGAGCCACCAGCGTTGCCTGGACCACCAGCTGCCTCTTCACCTGCGAGCCAACCGCCTTTCCCTATGAGTGGATGAACCTCCATAATCATTCCAATGCGCTGACACATCTATGATCTTGTGAGTTCCCAATTGCCTATCTTGGAATCAAATGTTTTAATATTGCTGCACTTAGATTGGCATTGCTCTTCTTTGTGTTGACTCAGTGAATTCCCCTGTCCTACAGTTTCAGTGAGACTTGGTTCTGTACATGATAAACACAATTGCAGCGCTCGATGGGACCAGCAGTAAAAAGGTAATGGATGAAGTGAACAGTCAAGTTCATTTATTGGAATGCACATAGAAATAAAAACAACAGCTGGCAATGGAAGAATAAAACACACTGATTAAAAGCAGACCATTGCCAGAATGAAGTACTCTGAATACTTGTAAAAATGATACCGCTACAACTCCAAGGATAAGGGGTTAATGCCAGCAAGTATGCTCGGTGTAACAATCCTCAATGCAGACCCTATAAATGGAATCTGCCCAGATGGAATAGGGGGAGAAAAGACCACTCACTGCAGTGCAACGGGTGGCTGGATAGCTGGACTCACTGTGACCATGGGGTGTCCTGTGGAGCTCGTCATGGGATCCCCTTGATAGACTGGCTGATAAGGTGAGCTAGGACTGGGCATCCAGGACGGTGCTGTGGATCATCCACGGTGTATATGAGTGCCGGAACCGCTTGTGCAGGCAGGAAGTAAGGAGAAGCAAGTGCTGGGCGGATCGTGAGCTCTGTGTGGTTGCCGAGGCGACTGTAAATAACAAGTTTTGCGCACCTGTGCTTTGTTAAAGTTTGGTTCTGTACATGCTGTGGGCATGAGTCACTCCTGAGTTGTGATGGGAGCCTCCTGTGAGTGCGAGGCTACCCTCTGGTCCTTAGGTGTCCTTCTCCTCGGCCAAGCTTCTGACAGGCAAAGGGGTCCTTTGCCAGCACACAGTATGGGAAGGCTGACAGTTCAAGGTTTCCCTAATGGTGGATGGCGCTAGGAGATTCTGTAATTTCTTTAAATAGGAAAAGTGTCCAAAATTGGCTCAGTTCATCAAGGAGCAAATTGGGGAGTAGGCATATGGTGCCAATGACATCTGGGGTGCACTGTGGCTGGCACACCAACACGTTTCATTCACCGGTAGCGTGTATTTAAACAACAGTCTCTGACAGTAAGTTATTATTATTATACAGGATTTATATAGCGCGACAGTTTGCGCAGCACTTTACAACAGTAGAGCAGACGGTACAATTACAATACAATTCATACAGGAAGAATCAGAGGGCCCTGCTCATTAGAGCTTACAATCTAGGAGGGAGGGTCAAGTGATATGAAAGGGTAATAACTGTGGGGGATGAGCTGGTGAAGAAAGTAAAAGAACAGCTATTAGGTGGAGGCAGGGTAGAGTTCTCCGAAGAGAAACGTTTTCAGGGATCGCCTAAAAGTAGATAGAATTGGAGATAGTCTGACAGATTGGGGAAGGGTATTCCAGAGGATGGGAGAGGCTCGGGTGAAGTCCTGGAGGCGAATATGGGAGGAGGTGATGAGGGAGCTAGAGAGCAGGAGGTCTTGGGAGAACTGAAGAGGACAATTAAGTTGCTATTTTGAGACTAGGCTAGTGATGTAGCTGGGGGCAGAGTTGTGGATGGCTTTGTAACTTACTGTTAGTATTTTGAATGTAATTTGTTGGGTGAGTGGAAGCCAATGAAGGAATTGGCAGAGAGGGGTAGCAGATGCTGAGCTGTTTGTAAGGTGAATGAGTCTGGCAGCAGTATTCATTAAGAACTGAAGGGGGGATAGTCTATTCAAAGGTAATCCAATGAGGAGGGAGTTGCAGTAGTCGAGGCGAGAGATAACCAGGGAGTGAATCAGGAGCTTTGTTGTTTCATTGGTTAGGAAGGGACGTAGTTTGGAGATGTTGCACAGGTTGAGGCTTTGGCTTTGAAAATGGATTGGATGTGGGGCAGAAAGGAGAGTTCAGAGTCCAGGATAACACCTAGCACCCTGGCTTGTGGGGATGGGTGGATGGTTATGCCGTGGTCTTGACAGAGAAGTCAAGAGAAGAGGCACATGGGGGAGGAAATATTATGAGCTTGGTTTTGGACAAGTTGAGTTTGAGGAAGTGATGTGAAATCCAGACAGATATGTTGGTTAGTAAGTTAGTGACATGTTAGGAAACTGATGGAGTGAGTTGAGGGGTGGAGAGATAGATTTGGGTGTCCTCAGCATAGAAAGTATATTGAAAGCTGTGTGAGGCAATCAGCTGACCCAGGGAAGAGGTATAGATTGAAAATAAGAGAGGTCCAAGAGCAGAACCTTGGGGGACCCCAACAGAGAAAGGGAAGAGGAGAGGAGGAAGTAAAATTGTAAGTGACACTGAAGGTGTGTTGGGATAGGTAGGATGAGAGCCACCGAACAGCGCAGTCATGGAGACCGTGGGAGTCAAGTTTTTTTTTGAGGAGGGGGTGGTCAACCGTATCAAAGGCAGCCGAAAGTTCCAGAAGTAGGAGTACAGAATAGTGTCCATTGGTTTTTGCGGTTAATAAGTAATTTGTGAGTTTTAGAAGAGTAGTTTCTGTGGAGTGTTGAGGGCAAAATGCAGACTGAAGGGGATCAAGAAGGTTATTCTTTATGAGTTGGTTGTAGACCAGCCGTTCAAGGAGTTTAGAGGAAAAGGGGAGTAAAGAGATAGGGTGTAGATTGTTAAGATTTGTAGACTCCAAGGACAGCTTTTTAAGTATGGGGGTGACCAGTGCATGTTTTAGAGCATTGGGGAAGATGCCAGAAGAGAGTGAGAGATTGAAGATGTGGGTTAGAGCATGTAGGATAGAGTCAGAGGGTGACCATAGTATTTGAGAGGGAATAGGGTCCAGGGGACGAGTGGTTAGGTGGGCGTTAGGAGTTTAGCAACTTTGTCTATAGTGGCAGGTTTGAATAAGGTCAGGGTCAATTGTACCTGTTGACATGTGGTGTACACGGGGGGGAGATAACTGTAGAGTGGAGATTTTATCACAAATTGTATCAATCTTATTTTTAAAGTGATTAGCAATCTCCTGGGCAGTGAGTGAGTTAGTGGGGGAGGCAGTGGAGGACGAAGTAGAGAGTTGAAGATAGAGAAGAGTTGACTCAAACTGAAAGAGAGGGTGTTAATGAGAGTGGTAAAATAGGTCTGCTTGGCGGTGTAGAGGCAAGAATTGTATCTTGAATATATAACCTTGAACCAGTTATTATTACTTAAACATAAAATCTTGATCTATTAGACAGTTTTTTTTTTTCAAATTTAACATAAAAAAATAGTAACTGCATAAGCTATGCCTCTGAATTATGCAGTACATTTAGTATATGTTTCAAACTGTATGGCATAATATAGGACTTTGAATAGTTGCAACCAGTTTGATTACATTTGAAATATGCACCAAAACACTAACAGTCAGGCAAAATAAGTGCCCTGTTTATTAACCTGGCAAATATGATCAGCTCAATGCATCACGCAATAGAAGGGGAATTTGCTTTGCATGTTTGAAGTGTCAGTGAGCCACTCCTGTGATTTATGCACTCGTAAATATCTCCAGCTCTTTCAAAGTCCTGTTTTCCATTTATTCTGGCTATGCAAAGATCATACATTATGAATCACTTTGAAATCCAGTTCTGCTTTCGTTTCCGCTCCAAGAAAATGGATCAGTTGTTGGGAGTGTGGATTAGATTTAACTTTAGATTCAGGTCAAGGTTTGGGTTTGCAGTGAACCCAAACCATTCTTGATTTACAAACCTGGCAAACCAAGGCAACTGTTTGCTGTTATAGCAATCAATTATCAATAATGTACTTTCTTTACACTGAATTGTAGCCAGGTGGCTAAGAATAGGTGATAAAAGAGGTTATGTGTAAACCCTGCCCTATAAAAGATAGGGTTCTTGGTGGCCTTTTGTCAGTGTGTTTTGGAGCAGATAGGAAGAGCTGAGAGTGTGTGCTTAAGAGATAGTTGTACTATGCAGTACCATACTGCGCTACATTTGGCAGGACAAGATAGTTGCTGCTATATAATGTTATATACAGTACTATACATGGTGCTGTAATATGCTACATTTGGCAGGAAAAGATAGTTACCTTTATACAGTGCTATACAGTTATTCTGCTACAATCTGCATTGAGAAATAGTTGTTACTATACATTGCTATACTTTGCTACATTGTGGTGTGTTACTGTGAAGTACTGTGTACTGAGTTACATATTAGTGTGTACCCCCACTAAGATCACCGTGCATAGGCTCAACAGTTCTTGCTAGAACTACATTGTGTGCAACAACTTTGGTTGCTTTTTAACTGCTGACCCCATTCCCCTTGGAGTTTTTTTTGGTGTTTTATTTTTTTTCTTTTATTTCATGTTTTTATATATTTTTTACTTTCAGCTAGGTAAACAAAATATAGTTAGGGGTTAGTGTTTTAGGTTTGTGGTTTAATGATTTAGGTTTTATTTTGTTTGGAAAGGTATATTTTATTTCTAAAGTTATTTTTGTTAATCTTTCTTTTTATTTTGGCATAAGTTGCATGACTGACAGAAGCAAAGCTGCCCTTTGTTTGGAGCACATCACTGCAAATCTCCACAATCATAAGTGCACCAAAGCATAACATTCTCATCCCCCCTATTGCCATAGCTGATAATAAAATTAGGCAATCCTTTGAATTGTTAATGTCAGGTGTGCCTAAAGGGAGAGGCAGAGGTTCTGCATGCACAGCTAGCAGGGAGGACATCTACATCTTCTACAGCTCAGTTTCAAAATTTCTAATGTTTGCTGCATGGTAAATTATGTTCTGTGTCTCCTAGTTTGCAGCCTATTCCAGTGCTCTAGCATTTAAACATATTTGTGATTATTGTCTGTAAAATAATACACTCTAATTTTGATTTAATTTTAAAACATGCCTCACTGCTCCCTCTTGTGCTACAACCTAATAAAGCTGCATACATCCTGTGCAGTGATTGTACAATATTTCTGGATATTGTATGTAAAATATAAACTTCAATTTGTATTTCTTGATAAAACCCACCTTGTCTCTCTCTCCTTGTGGCCTAAAAAAGAAAAAACAACATGACTTTTAGGCCTTTTATCCCTGATTAAAACTGTCCTGTTGAAAAATTGAAAACTGGTGTGTCTACTGCAGCATCTCCATTTTTTTTATTATTTAGAAAAACTTATGTTAATACTAATAGATACATGAAAATAGTCAGTAAAAGAAACATACACAAAATGATACAGTGCCTTGCAAAAGTATTCATCCCCTTGGCATTTTTCGTTTTGTTGCCTCACAACCTGGAATTAACAAGGATTGTTTAAGGATTTGCATCATTTAATTTATAGAACATGACCACAACTTTTAAGATGTTTTTTTTTTAATGTGAAGCAAACAACAAATAGGATAAAATAACAGAAAAAGTCAATGTGCATAACTATTCACCCCCCTAAAGTCAATACTTTGTAGAGCCACCTTTTGCGGCTATCACAGCTCTAAGTCATTTTGCATAAGTTTCTATGAGCTTGCCACATCTTACCACTGGGATTTTTGCCCATTCCTCCGGGCAAAACTGCTCCAGCTCCTTCAAGTTGGATGGTTTGCGCTTGTGAACAGCAATCTTTAAGTCTGCCCACAGATTTTCTATTGGATTGAGGTCTGGGCTTTGACTAGGCCATTCCAACACATTTACATGTTTCCCCTTAAACCACTCAAGTGTTGCTTTAGCATTGTGTTTGGGGTCATTGTCCTGCTGGAAGGTGAACCTCCGTCCTAGCCTCAAATCACACACAGAGTGGTACAGGTTTTGCTCAAGAATATCCCTGTATTTAGCACCATCCATCTTTCCCTCAACCCTGACTAGTTTCGCAGTCCGGACTGCTGAAAAAAACATCCCCACAGCATGATGCTGCCACCACCATGTTTCACTGTGGGGATGGTGTTCTTTGGGTGATGTGATGTGTTGGGTTTGCACCAGGCATAGCATTTTCTTTGATAGACAAAAAGTTAAATGTTACTCTCATCAGACCAGAGCATCTTCCTCCATACATTTTCAGAGTCTCTCACGTGCCTTTTCGCAAACGCAAAACGTGCCATTTTGTTTTTTGCTGAAAGTAATGGCTTTCTTCTGGCCACGCTGCCATAAAGCTTAACTCTATGGATCGTTTGGCTTATTGTCGTCCTATGTACAGATACTCCAGTCTCTGCTGTGGAACTCTGCAGCTCCTCCAGGGTTACCTTAGGTCTCTGTGCTGCCTCTCTGATTAATGCCCTCCTTGCCCTGTCTGCGAGTTTTGGTGTGCGACCGTCTCTTGGCAGGTTTGCTGCATATAATTCAGATTAAAAAAATTGAACTAAAGGCAGTAATGTAACAAAATAGATAAAAAGCCAAGGGGGTGAATACTTTTGCAAGTGAAAGTAAAAGAAAAGCCCAAATTTTGGGCTGTTCCCAGAAAAGTAATACAGGGGAAATCTTCCAATGGGGACACTCATTCTGGTGACTTTGGGGTCCTCAAGGGATTCCCTTAATTTGGAACAGGAAGTGAATGGAAATCACCCTTATGGGACAGCTGATGACTGATCAGTGTACCGGCCGGCTGTCAGTGCCATGTGATCACTGTGTAATCACTGTGAACAATGACTGCAGATCACATGACATATGAAAACAATGAATGGCTTTGATTCATGCTATTTATTGTGTACAAATGAGTTGCTAGCTGTGATTGGTCAAGGTGATCACATGGTACAGACAGGGCCAATCACAGGCCATCTGTACCATGTGATTTGTCGTGGCCAATCACAGCTAATCACAATACATACTGAATAAATACATTTCATTTAGTAAAATGGTTGCTTATAACAGTGAAATTGGTATAAGCAGTCATAACGTGTAAAAAAAAAATAATAATCCTGATCACTTCCCCAGAATAGTACAGTGTTACTATGGTAACACTGTATTGCTCTGGTCACAGAGTGTTAAAAAAAATCATTAAACAAGAATAAAAAATATAATAAAATTTGAAAAAAAAAATGTGAAATAAAAAATAATTTGTTAATTTTCCAAAAAAGTGACATAAAATTACAACTTCAGAAAACTCCCCATGCCTCTTACTAAATACCTTGGGCTGTCTACTTTCCCAAAAGGGGCCATTTGTACTGTCCTGGTGCTTTTGGGCCTCAAGAAATGAGACCAGCCATCAGTACATAAGGACTGATCAATTTTCAAATAAATAAATATATATATATATATATTCCTACAGACTGAATAATAAAATAATAAATACTAATTTCACCAAAGAAATGTAGCAGAATACCGTTTGGCCTAAATGTAGGAATAAAGATTATTTATTTGCAAAACGATATAACAGAAACAAAGAAAAATGCATTTCTTTTTCAAAATATTTAGTTTATTTAGCAAAAAATAAAAACCAAGTGGTGATTAAATACCACCAAAAGAAAGCTCTATTTGTGTGGGAAAAAATGATAGGGAACATTTCATATGGGTACAATGTTGCAAGACCACGCAATTGTCATTCAAAGTGCGACAGTGCTGAAACCTGAAAATTGTCCTGGGCAAGAAGGGGGAAAGGATTCTGTATTGAAGTGGATCAAAACAGGAGAAAGGACCTTAATAGTGTAGTAATTATTTATTCCCAACACACGTTATGAAAATTGCACTTACACAAAAATATGTTAAAGTAGGCATTGATTTGTCATTCCTGTTGTTTCCTCCTTTCCCTCAGCAGCAGATTTAGGCTGTTAGCTGATCGGCCTCTAGTCACACAGTGCTGAGAATATAGGATAACTGTGCAAAGCAGGATAATACAGTGCCTTACTGGATTTTTAACAGTGTAGGCACTTATTTTTAATGTTTTACATAGCTATACCTGTAGAAGGGGCCAGCATAAAGTTATCATTCAGGGATATATTTCTGACTAAAGTTCCACTTTAAATATTAGGAATAATGGCCTGGCTATGACATCACTAAGCTCCTTGAGAGCTCTCAGGTGTAAGCCTCCTGGTCCTGGTGATTTATTCACATTACTTTTTTCTAGTCCTTTTTGAACACTGTTTTCTGTCAGTCATATGGGTACATTTGATATACTGTTATTAGCATTATTGTCTTGTTTGGGGAGCTAACCTCCTTGGTCCCAAGCAGTTTGGGTACAGTTGCCCGAGACAATTGTATTGTTGGTTTTTAGTATGCACCATTTTGGATAAGTACATCCTGGCTAAATAGCATGTATATGTGCTGTTGCATATGAACCAAGGGTTAATTGCACTTACCTGGGGAGGTCCCACATCATTTATTGTCCCAGCCCCAAAATGCGGGCGAAGTAACCCCTGTTTAATTGCAGCTTTGATACTTTAGTATTCTGTAAGGAACATGGCATATGTTTGGACAAATAATAGGTGTGGTTAAACCATCAGCACCACATCTCCATATACTGTAACAAGAAAGAAATCAAAGTACATGGGACTTTAATAGTGTTTTCTCACCTTCAGGAAAACAATACTCATACACAACTGTACCAATGTGCACCAATGTTCTGCTTCCCCTTTTGGGATGAGGATTTGCTCTTGTGGGCTGGACATGATGGCATGCCTGGCTGTTTGAAATAATACTAAGGTTTATACTTCCTAGAGCCTGGCTTCATATTTAGAATAATTTGCACCATTTGCAGCCCTGTCATTTATCTAGAATAGCCATATAAGGCATTTAGCTAGACTGCTCAACACCTGCCTGTCCACTATCTGTAGGCTGATTTGGCATATTGACCATGGCAATTATATATAAGATACTGGAGATTGGGGAAATGTCCTTCATCCTTCCTTTTTCTTCCCTCCTCCCATCCATAAGTGTCCTCAGGCCCCCCTCAGGAAGTGATGTCAGCAGTGAGAGACGGGAGCCAGCATAAACAGGATGTAGTCATCAGTAAGGGACGCGTTTCGGAACATTAGTAAGTTCCTTTTTCAACCTAATGACTGCAAGTGTACACACAGGTAAACTTATACTATCTTGGGCGGGAACATAGGCGGGGACATGAACAAACACAAACAAGGAAGACAGGAAGTTATAATTGATATAATAATAATGAGAAGTTCACATCGTGTTACAGATTTTCTCTGAAAGATGTATAATAATGGGTATACTGATAATAATAATAATAATAATAATAATAATAATAATAATAATAATAATAATAATAAAAAATATAAAAATAAAAAATAAAAAATAAAATAAAAATAAAACTGAAAATAAAAATAAAAATAAAATTATTAGTATTAAGAATTAAAATGAAATGCAGTAGGAGAGGAAGGGTAGAGAATGCATATCCCATCCACAAAAAACATGAAAAAACAAAAACACGCAACAAATAGTAATAATAGCGACCAATCATAATGGGAAAAAGGACAATCTCAGATATTATAAAAATATTATAAAAACTATTTAGGAATGTGCGTGAGCGTATGCACATTAGTGTGCATCCCAAAAAGGAACATGCAAACCACGTGCACACGATCTCTAACACGCACACATACATGTGTCCCCATGACATGCATACATGCATATATGTATGGGACAAATGTAAATGTCTCACAAAAAGCCTACACTGGCAAAAGGACCATTATATTGCTAAATGGGGGGGGGGGCTAGAGAATAGCACTGATTTCAAAATCCTTGTATAACCCTCCAGGGGCCAATACATTTAAAGAGAAAATCCAAAACATTTCTCTATGGCAGAGTCTTCTAAAATGCTCAGCTGGGGGAAGGTCTCCAGGCATTGCCTCAATAACCCAGACCCTGAGGCCATCTGTAGATTTTCCATGGTGATTGAGGAAATGCCTAGGGACACTATGGACATCCAAACCATCAGTGATGACACTGCGATGTTCACCAAAATGTTTACGAATCGGCCAAATGGTTCGGCCCACATAAAAAAGCCCACAGGTCATGTCAGGCAATATACCACATGGTCAGAGGAACACGTGTGAAAACCTTTTATGGGGTAGATCTTGCCTTTCACACAAAAGTCCTTCTGACCATGCCTCACGAAGCGATACATGCCAGATATAGCTAAAAACGTAGGGATAGAGTGACCCAAAGGGAGAGGTTTTTTCTTTAGTTTACTTGGTGCCACCTTACTCTTGTTAAAAATGCACTCAGTGACCATATCATTACCCAACAAGAAGCCTCTTTTTTGGTTAAGGCAGTCAATTTTACCCCATACTTTTACCACCTGCCTAAGGAACATAAGAGTTTGGTTGACCCTCCGGGACGGCCTATTGTGGCGGCCATGGGAAGTATTACTAGTGGCTTTTCACAATATGTCGACCAGTTTCTCCAGCCACTTGCTCAATCTCTCCAGTCATACATTAGAGACGGTACTCACCTGCTGGAATTACTCTCCTCCTACTCTTGGGAGCCCAGTTATTTCTGGGTCTCCTTAGATGTCCAATCTCTATATACCTCCATACCACACAATGTGGGATTGGGTGCTATACAATCCTTCCTGTGCCAAGACCCCATGCTGAATCCTAGACAAGCCTGCTTTATTGTTGAGGCTACCTCTTTTTGTCTTACCCATAACTATTTTTTATTTGATAATGACTTTTTCCTACAGGTAAATGGGACAACT
Organism: Aquarana catesbeiana; assembly: GCF_042186555.1. NCBI lineage: Eukaryota > Metazoa > Chordata > Amphibia > Anura > Ranidae > Aquarana > Aquarana catesbeiana. The sequence continues at coordinate 659,079,444 of NC_133324.1, forward strand.
ATGGGGCAAATTTTGCCCCTCATATGCTAACCTTACCATGAGTCAATGGGAATTCTTGCACATTTGGAAAAATAACCCGTTCTCTTCCCACATCGTGTTCTATGGACGATATATAGATGATGTGATCATCATCTGGGATGGTGATGCTTCCCTAATACCGGAGTTTGTCACTCATTGTAATAATAACAGTATGGGTTTACAGTTTACTTCTGTCATGGATAAAGAAAGGTTAGCCTTCTTTGACTTAGAATTGTCTTTTGTTGGTAATGAAATCCGTGCCAAGAATTTCACTAAACCTACGGCAGCAAATTAATTCCTTCATTACAAAAGCTGCCATCATCCCCAATGGCTAAATAACATACTCAAGAGCCAGTTTTGCAGACTTAAAAAGAACTGTACTAGGAATAGTGATTATGACAATCAAGGTAAGACTTTGAAAGAAAAATTCCTTGATAAAGGGTTCCCAGCTGATCTTGTGGAAACAGCATATCTCCAATATAAAAATACATCTCCTTCTGTCCATGGTGATAAAAATGATAAAAATAAAAAGATAAATAATAATAATAAAAATAACGAAGATAAAAACGATTTGCATTTTATTACCCAATTCCATTTTCACCATAGACAAATGGAGAGTATTGTGCGGAGACATTGGTCTCTGCTGCTTCTGGATGAGCACCTCCTTTCTGTTCTACTCTACAAACCAAAGTTTGCATATAGAAAAGCACCAAACATCAAAAGTAAGGTGGCACCAAGTAAACTAAAGAAAAAACCTCTCCCTTTGGGTCACTCTATCCCTACGTTTTTAGCTATATCTGGCATGTATCAATGCCTCAAACCTCTATGCAAAACTTGTCACTTCGTGAGGCATGGTCAGAAGGACTTTTGTGTGAAAGGCAAGATATACCCCATAAAAGGTTTTCACACGTGTTCCTCTGACCATGTGGTGTATTGCCTGACATGTCCCTGCGGGCTTTTTTATGTGGGGTGAACCATTTGGCCGCTTCATAAGCGTTTTGGCAAACATCGCCATTTCATCACTGATGGTTTGGATGTCCATAGTGTCCCTAGGCATTTCCTCAGTTACCATGGAAAATCTACAAATGGCCTCAGGGTCTGGGTTATTGAGGCAATGCCTGGAGACCTTCCCCCAGCAGAACGTTTTAGAAGACTCTGCCATAGAGAAATGTTTTGGATTTTCTCTTTAAATGTATTGGCCCCTGGGGGGTTGAACGAGGATTTTGAAATCAGTGCTATTTTCTAGCTCCTCCTTCTCCCCCCCATTTAGCAATATAATGGTCCTTTTGCCAGTGTAGGCTTTTTGTGAGACATTTACATTTGTCCCCTACATATATGCATGTATGCGTGTCGTGGCGACACATGTATGTGTGCGCGTTAGAGATCATGTGCACGTGGTTTGCATGTTCCTTTTTGGGATGCACACTAATGTGCATACGCTCACGCACATTCCTAAATAGTTTTTATAATATTTTTATAATATCTGAGATTGTCCTTTTTCCCATTATGATTGGTCGCTATTATTACTATTTGTTGCGTGTTTTTGTTTTTTCATGTTATTTGTGGATGGTTTTTTGTGGATTTTGTGGATCTCTACCCTTCCTCTCCTACTAAAAAAAAAAAAAAAAAAATGTTATATTTCATTTTAATTCTTAATTCTAATATTTTTATTTTTATTTTATTTTTATATTATTTTTTTTTATTATTATTATTTTTATTTTTATCAGTATACCCATTATTATATATCTTTCAGAGAATGTTTCTCATTATTATTATATCAATTATAACTTCCTGTCTTCCTTGTTTGTGTTTGTTCATGTCCCCGCCTATGTTCCTGTCCAAGATAGTATAAGTTTACCTGTGTGTACACTTGCAGTCATTAGGTTGAAAAAGGAACTTATTAATGTTCCGAAACGCGTCCCTTACTGATGACTACATACTGTTTATGCTGGCTCCCGTCTCACACTGCTGACATCACTTCCGGGATCTCCGTCCATCATGAACTCGGTGTGTGTACCCATTCATCAGCTTACGGGTAGCTCTATGTTTTTGGTACAGCACAGGACACAATTGTGAGAGTCTTTACATGCTGGGGACCCATCCACCTACAGGACCATTTGCATTATCAATGATTACACGCTTTTTGATTCGCCAGATTTTGTAAGTGTTTTTAATCTTGTTTGGGGAGATAAACAGCTACTAATTCTGCACTTAGAGGCGCCTCTCTCTTCTGTCTTATTTTGTTTCAGAGTTTGCTCCTCTTTTCTGAGTGCAGCCCTCAATGTTAGATATATATAATTGGATCCTTTCCTCTCTAGAGATGCTGTCTGCTTGGTCCTCATGCTCAGAGCGCCCTTATACACTGTACCTATACTCACCTGCTCTGTGCAAAGGTTTTGCACAGAGCGTCCCCAATCTTCCTTTTCTGGGGTCCCTCGGCAGTGCTCCTGGCTCCTCATTCTCATCGAGTGCCCCAACGGAGAGCCACATTCCATGAGGGCACTCGTGCGGGCGCGCTCCCGAGTCCTGCTGCTACGTCCATTGACACATACAGCAGGGCTCGGTCCCGCCCCCTGGCTTCTTGTCACTGGATTTGATTGACAGCAGCAGGAGCCAATGGCTCCTGCTGCTATCAATCTATCCAATGAAGACCCAAGACAGCGGCTTGAGCTGCTCTGCTCGTCCTCGACGCTGGAACATTTGGGCTCAGGTAAGAAAAAGGGAGGCTCTGGGGGGCAGCTGCACCACAGAAGGTTTTTCACTTTAATGCATAGAATGCATTAAGGTGAAAAACCCTGAGGGTTTACAGCTCCTTTAAGTATGTTTAGGCAGCTGCTGAATTATTTACTGTTTTGGTAACACTTTATAAATAGGTATAATATTGGTAAACAGGAAAAATAGAGAGGGTGAATCTCCCTAATGGGGGCACAGACAGCAATAAAAACTAACAGGTGTTCTAAACCATCTACATTCTGTTCAAACTGAAAATACAAGTTTTGGCTTTAGTTGTTCTTTAAAATCAATAGTATGTAGACCATTGAAAGAAATAATAGGGACCATATCCAATAAAATAGTATCACTGGTAGTAACTAACGTGGATTTATGAAAGATTGTTCTTGCCAAACCAACCTTTTAAGGAGGTAAGTTGTGTTTTGGATAGATGAAGGCCTGTGGACATAGTATATCTAGATTTTACTAAGGCATTTACTACAGAAATGCTTACTTTACTAATTGAGGTCTTTCAGCATTTAGAGGGTGTTAATAAATGGCATGTTTTCTGAATGGTCTAAAGTTGTGAGCGGGGTAACCCAGGACTCTGTCCTAGGGCAGATTCTGTTTAACTTGTTCATAAACAATATAAAAGTTGGAATAAGTAGCTCAATTTCAGTGTTTACTGAAGATACAATGCTAAGCAGGGCAATAACTTCATAACAGGAAATAACAACTTTACAAGAAGACCTTTTTACAATAGAGGGCATGGCAGCTATATAGCAGATGAAGTTTGTTATTGAAAAATGTACAAGAAATGCACTTGGGAGCTAAAAATATGCACTCAAGTTACACGTTATAGGGAGAACCCTTGAGGGTATCAAGGATGGGAAAAAGATCTTGGAGTCCTATTGAATCACATACTTAGCAATAGCATGCAATGCCAAGCAGCAACAAGCAAAGCTAGCAGACTATTAGCATGCATTAAAAAAGGTATCTATTTAAGAAATAAAACTATAATTCTACTACTTTAAAAAACCCTTGTTTGGCCACATCTTGAGTATGCCATCCAATTTTGATCACTGATCCTCAAGAAAGATGTCCTTGACCCGGAGAGTGTCCAGAGAAGGGCAACAAAGCTAATAAGGGGGGTGGAGGACCTCAGTTATGAGGAATGACTACAAACATTAAACTAATTCTAATGAAAATAATGTTTCCCTGCACTGAATCTCCTCGCAGCTAGCCAGTGCACATCACTTATGTGAAAATTTTACCAAATAATACCAAGATCAGCCATTGTTGAATAACCCCTCCACATAAAAACACTTAAAACATGGGGACACAACTTCCCCCTCAACTGTCCAGAACCTGGTGTGGTATGTACTGTTTATCATGCTGAAGATCCTTGGAGTGCTGTGAAAACAGGTAGCTGTTTAATTACAAATACACCTGACTAGCTGTGCTGTTAAACAACAGAACGATGAGGAGTTCATCTTCATGAAAGGAATAGCTGAGAATTGCCTATAATAAGAGCAGATCTACCTGAGTGTGATCTTAACCTTTTCGACAGATTGCTAATAACAGCACTATCTACACTGTCCACATACCGTTTCATTTTTTTTTATATGTGATTATTTAAAAATTCTGGACATTTGAGGGAGAAGTTGTGTCCCTATATTTGTTTTTATGTGCAGGGGTTATTCAGTGCTGGCTGATTTTTAGTTTTTAGATTTAGATTTTAAGTATTATCTATAAAACAAATTCTCCCTGGAGAAGAGAAACTCAATAGGGAATATGGGACTCCATTTACTAAAGCGTATCACATGCGGTATTTAGGTGATCTAACACATTTTTTCCCAAATATCGCATGCAATGCTGAAAATGTCAATTCACTATCCCTTTATGCAGTATTTACCTCAAAAAACAAAAATGCTTGGGAAATACCTCATAAAATGACATTAAAGTCAATTCACTAAAGGAAAAAAATAAATAAATGCATATAGTAAATAAGTAGTGGTCCAGGCATGCGAAATGTAACTGCTTGCCGACTGTACAACTTAGATTTATGGCGGCAAGGCAGCTCTCTTGCACTGAAAAACATACCTAGTACGTGATCCGCACTCTCAGGCAGGGGGCATGCACTGGCGGGCTGGGGGGGCTGTGATTTGCACCAGCACTGATCAGTCTTTAGGTGCAGTACAATGATTTTTGGCCTGGACCTGCTGATCGGTTCTTACCAAACATAGACCAGCATTTGCCTGTGTTTTTAGAATACACAGGCACAGGAAATGATGTTCTCTTCTTTCCTGGAGCCCTTTTCGGTTCCAGAGTAAGAAGAGACAGCATCAGACAGTGAGTTAAAGCACTACAATGACACCAGATCACATAGTTAGGCACATTTAACCTCCTGATCGCCCCCCCCCCGAGTTAACCTTCTCACTGTCCTGCCACAGTGTAGTTAGTACAGTGTACAGATTTTTTTGCTGAACATTGTATGTAGTGTCACAGGTAACGCTAGATAGCATTAGTGTCAATCCCAGATAGCGTCAGTTTGCCCGGCACTTATTACCTAATAAAGTTTAACCCCCTGATCGCCCCCCCTCCCAGGTAACTCTTTCACTGCTCTATCACAGTATCATTAGTACAGTGTACAGATTTTTTTTTCTGATCACTGTATTAGTGTCACGGGTGACGCCAAATAAAAAAATCCGACAGGCTGGTTGTACCCAAGTCAATCAATGGATCAACTTGAGTACAACCAGCCTGCCCATAGATAGATCTAATCTCCGCCGGTACCTGCTGAAACGGCCAAAATTCTATCCATCTATGGCCAGCTTTGCTCTTTCTGTGAGAATCAAACTGTTTTGTAACACTACTAGTGATCGATGACCTTGCTTGGGTTCAATTTGAGGGCAGGTTCGGCAAACACATCCTACTCATTGAAAACTTTAATGACAACCCCTTTGAAGTCAATAGTAGGTGGACATTGAATATCACTTATATCTATTTGTTTAAAGCTAATGGGCAGGGGGTTGACAAACAAGTGCATTGGAAGCTGGGCACTTCCAAAACAAAAAAAAACCTTAAAAAAATATTGTTCAGCAGTTTTTTTAATAAGGCTTAAAGAGCAACCCTAAAAAGACACAATTCTGTTACATGGAAAGCTTGGAGGATGTCTTAAACCAACATGTGTAGTAGAAAAAGGAGGTTCCCCTAAATGTATTTTCGCGGCACTTGCACATAAGTAGAATATACAGGAAAGTACAAACTAATGTAAAGTGTAAAAGAATATTTTTATTTAATAAAGAAATACATTTGCTAAAAACATTGTGGATATCCTAAGTAGCAAAAACATATTACATAGTTAGCATAGTTTACATAAAACAGTAAGCAATGATATGGTATACAGAGAAACTCTTTTCGAGCCCGACGCGTTTCGGGGTACTTAATATTTTTTCAGTCCTTCTTCAGGGACATAATTGAAAAGAGGGGTTCATCTAGATTAATTGAAAAAAGTAGTACATGAATCAGTTGTTGTAAAGAACTACCAATGGATAACCATTTGAAGGTTAAATGATCAATTGATCACCCACCTGAAAGAGTTTCATTGGTTACTCTGAAAGAGGATTTAAAAGACCACATAAAAAGGCAAGATGTGTTAGAAGGGACGGTGAGCAGCTGTATTGTTGTGGGTACGGGTGCTGTTCTTGGGTGGTTTTAACTAGGTATTGATAAGCAACATGTCTCCACGAGGAGGTACAAAGATTCACCTACCCTGCCTGACCCGGATGCGCATAGGCCAAAGCGATATACTGGGGCCGAGAGAGGGAGAGAGAGAGATATGGCTATATCTCTTCTCCGTCTTTTTTTGCAATTTGCATTTAAACATATATATCCCTACCTGCTGCTACCTCTCTGTTGCTTCCTAGACTGCAATATCAGTGTCTCCTGCAAGCCAGGTTTAGCACATATTGCTAAACCAGCACTAGATCCATTTCCTATACACCTTGCATATTCTCCTCACCCTTTTACTATCATTTCCTTGCATGTCAGTTTTATATGGTAGCAGTATCATTGTGCCAAATTAGTTAATATCAACTAAAGGTTTTGAATATTGAATTATAAACTCTTGACAAGCTTTATAAAATGTATACTCATTGGCATATATTATGTATATTCCCTCTGCAATGAGTCTACAAAAGTATTGTTTATACATAAAAAACTCTGAATACTTATTTTATTTCATTATATGTATCTAATTATCCTTTATACTAGCCTGTCCCCTAATTTTTCTCAAGGCATATAGAATGGATCATTTTATATACTTATGTTACCTTAACTTTTTGTCTCTAGGGTTGCCTCTCTCGGCCCCAGTATATCGCTTTGGCCTATGCGCATCCGGGTCGAGCAGGGTAGGTGAATCTGTGTACCTCCTCGTGGAGACATGTTGCTTATCAATACCTAGTTAAAACCACCCAAGAACAGCACCCGTACCCACAACAATACAGCTGCTCACCGTCCCTTCTAACACATCTTGCCTTTTTATGTGGTCTTTTAAATCCTCTTTCAGAGTAACCAATGAAACTCTTTCAGGTAGGTGATCAATTGATCATTTAACCTTCAAATGGTTTTCCATTGGTAGTTCTTTACAACAACTGATTCATGTACTACTTTTTTCAATTAATCTAGATGAAACCCTCTTTTCAATTATGCCCCTGATTAAGGACTGAAAAAATATTAAGTACCCCGAAACGCGTCGAGCTCGAAAAGAGTTTCTCTGTATACCATATCATTGCTTACTGTTTTACGTAAACTATGCTAACTATGTAATATGTTTTTGCTACTTAGGATATCCACAATGTTTTTAGCAAATGTATTTCTTTATTAAATAAAAATATTCTTTTACACTTTACATTAGTTTGTACTTTCCTACATATTCTACTTATGTGCAAGTGCCGGGAAAATCCATTTATCCTTTTTCTACTATTGATGATTTATTGGATGTGGCATGGCTAACTATGTAATATGTTTTTGCTACTTAGGATATCCACAATGTTTTTAGCAAATGTATTTCTTTATTAAATAAAAATATTCTTTTACACTTTACATTAGTTTGTACTTTCCTACATATTCTACTTATGTGCAAGTGCCGGGAAAATCCATTTATCCTTTTTCTACTATTGATGATTTATTGGATGTGGCATGGCTTTTCCCTTTTACCTTGGAGAGTTGGTCGCTCTTTTGCTATAAACCAACATGTGAGGTGGCACACCTATATGATGTACTAAAACAAATGTGGCATTTGCAAAGAAAAAATGATTTGCCCGCTGCATCCTTTTGTTTATAAAGCGTCCAAGGATTATGCTCATCTATACCATATCCTTATCCTAGATGAGGGTCTGGTATGGATTGTAAGGTGGATTCTTATGGTGAGGGTGTGGGGTTCCCCTTAAAAATACATACTGAATCCTTATCTTTGATCAGGGTGTATGGATTTTAAGAGAGTACCCCATGCAAAAAATCCTTACCAGACCCTTAATCAAGTATGCATCCTAGTTAACTAGGAAAGTAGAAGAGTGAGCATGAAGCACTATCGCCTTAAGCATACCAAGCTACATGCTTTCAACGTGGAAAGGGTACACTGCCAGGGAGCCCCCCAGACAAAGCACCATGTCCTCATGTTGGTGAGGACACCTGCCTCTTGTCCACAACCCTAGTTTGGTGGATGTGCTGGACCCCCTAGGTTAATAAGTAAATATTATATAGTATTTAATATAGTAAAATATTAAATATACAAACTAACAATTTACAAAAACACAAACACCAGTGGTAAAGTCTTTTATTAATTGAAAAAAAAATTAAAGTCCCATTGTATAAATCTATTGGCCAGTGACCATATATAGGCAGTAGGGATGAGCCGAACACCCCCATGTTCGGTTCGCACCAGAAGTTGCGAACAGGCAAAAAATGTGTTCAAACATGCGAACACCGTTAAAGTCTATGGGACACGAACATGAATAATCAAAAGTGCTAATTTTAAAGGCTTATATGCAAGTTATTGTCATAAAAAGTGTTTGGGGACCTGGGTCCTGCCCCAGGGGACATGGATCAATGCAAAAAAAAGTTTTAAAAATGGACGTTTTTTTAGGGAGCAGTGATTTTAATAATGCTTAAAGTGAAACAATAAAAGTGTAATATCCCTTTAAATTTCATACCTGGGGGGTGTCTATAGTATGCCTGTAAAGGGGCGCATGTTTCCTGTGTTTAGAACAGTCTGACAGCAAAATGACATTTCAAAGGAAAAAAAGTCATTTAAAGCTACTCGCGGCTATTAATGAATTGCCGGTCCGACAATACACATAAAAGTTAATTGATAAAAACGGCATGGGAATTCCCCACAGGGGAACCCTAAACCAAAAAAAAAAATGATGTGGGGGTCCCCCTAAATTCCATACCAGGCCCTTCAGGTCTGGTATGGATATTAAGGGGAACCCCGGCCAAAATGTTAAAAAAAAATGGCGTGTGGTCCCCCTCAAAATATATACCAGACCCTTATCTGAGCACGCAACCTGGCAGGCTGCAGAAAAAGAGGGGGGATGAGAGAGCGGCCCCCCCCTCCTGAACCATACAAGTCCACATGGCCTCAACATTGGGAGGGTGCTTTGGGGTAGCCCCCCAAAACACCTTGTCCCCATGTTGATGGGGACAAGGGCCTCATCCCCACAATCCTTGCCCGGTGGTTGTGGGGGTCTGCGGGCAAGGGGCTTATAGGAATCTGGAAGCCCCCTTTAACAAGGGGACCCCCAGATCCCGGCCCTCCCCCCTGTGCGAAATGGTAAGGGGGTACAAAATTACCCCTACCATTTCACAAAAAAACTGTCAAAAATGTTAAAAATGACAAGAGACAGTTTTTGACAATTCCTTTATTTAAATGTTTCTTCTTTCTTCTATCTTCTTTCTTCTATCTTCTATCTTCCTTCAGTTTCTTCCTCCCTCTTCTTCTTCTTCTGGTTCTTCTGGTTCTTCTTCCGGTGTTCTCATCCGGCATCTTCCTCCGCGGCTTTGGCATCTTCTTTCCTTCTACTCCTCAGGCCGCTACGCATCCATGATGGCATGGAGGGAGGCTCCCGCTGTGTGACGCTTCTCCTCTTCTGACGGTTCTTAAATAATGGGGGGTGGGGCCACCCATGACCCTGCCCCCTCTGATGCATGGGGACTTGACGGCGACTTCCCAGTGGCATTCCCCGTGACATCAGAAGGGGCGGCGTTACATAATGGGTGACCCCGCCCCCTCTGACATCATGGGGAATGCCACAGGGAAGTCCCCGTCAAGTCCCTGTTCGTCAAAGGGGGGCGGGGTCACCGGGTGGCCCCCCGTTATTTAAGAACCATCAGAACAGGAGAAGCGTCACACAGCGGGAGCCTTCCTCCATGCCATCATGGATGCGGAGCGGCCCGAGGAGAAGAAGGAAAGAAGACGCCAAAGCCGTGGAGTAAGATGCTAGACGAGAACACTGGAGGAAGAACCAGAAGAACCAGAAGAACAAGAAGATGGAGGAAGAAACCGAAGGAAGATAGAAGATAGAAGAAAGAAGATAGAAGAAGCATTTAAATAAAGGAATTGTCAAAAACTGTCTCTTGTCATTTTTAACAGTTTTTTGTGAAATGGTAGGGGCACTTTTGTACCATTTCACACAGGGGGAGGGCCGGGATCTGGGGGTCCTCTTGTTAAAGGGGGCTTCTAGATTCTGATAAGCCCCCCGCCCACAGACCCCCACAACCACCGGGCAAGGGTTGTGGGGAATGAGGCCCTTGTCCCCAGCAACATGGGGACAAGGAGTTTTGGGGGGCTACCCCAAAGCATCCTCCCAATGTTGAGGGCATGTGGCCTGGTACGGTTCAGGAGGGGGGGGCCGCTGTCTCGTCCCCCCTCTTTTCCTGCGGCCTGCCAGGTTGCGTGCTCGGATAAGGGTCTGGTATGGATTTTTGGGGGGACCCCACACCATTTTTAAAAAAAAATTTTGGCGCGGGGTTCCCCTTAAAATCCATACGAGACCTGAAGGGTCTGGTATAGATTTTGAGGGGGACCCCATGCAATTTTTTAAAAAAATTTTGGCTGGGGTTCCCCTTAATATCCATACCAGACCTGAAGAGCCTGGTATGGAATTTAGGGGGACCCCCATGTCATTTTTTTAAAAATTTTGGTTCGGGGTTCCCCTGTGGGGAATTCCCATGCCATTTTTATCAATGAACATTTATGTGTATTGTCGGACCGTCAATTCATTATAGCCGCGAGTAGTTTTAAATGACTTTTTTTCCTTTGAAATGTCATTTTGCTGTCAGAATGTTCTAAACACGGGAAATATGCGCCCTTTACAGGCATACTATAGACACGCCCAGGTACAAAATTTAAAGGGATATTACACTTTTATTGTTTCACTTTAAGCATTATTAAAATCACTGCTCCCAAAAAAACAGCCGTTTTTAAAACTTTTTTTCCATTGATCCTTGTCCCCTGGGGCAGGACCCAGGTCCCCAAACACTTTTTATGACAATACCATGCATATAAGCCTTTAAAATGAGCACTTTTGGTTTCTCCCATAGACTTTTAAAGGGTGTTCCGTGGCTTTCGAATTCGCCGCGAACACCCCAAATTGTTCGCTGTTTGTCGAACTGGCGAACAGCCGATGTTCGAGTCGAACATGAGTTCGACTCAAACTCGAAGCTCATCCCTAAAAGGCAGTGATGTCATTGCTATTCCCATACCCTTGCTTACATGACTGGAGATTTCTGACCATGAAAGCAATGTCTCAGGACAGGCGGCACCTACTGCTTCCTTAGTGGGAAGCTGTCTTATATAGGTAGAAATACCACTTCTGTGTATGATGCCTAGCTCCCAATGAACAGGCTTTACAAGGGGACTTCTAGTGAGCCAAGTAAACTACATAAAAGCTTTACTAGTTAATTTAAGGGAGAGAGCCATTGTTTGCATAAAATATTAACATACATACTTCACCATTGTAGTGTTCCAAACTTTTAAAGGAAAAAACAGTTAAAAACAGTTCTTTTATAAATACCACAAATTCCAATTTACAATGAACAGGGTATGTTTGAAACATCTGGAATCAGACAAAATTGGCATTATGGTAATCAAATTCAGCATTTTTACACCTTGTTAAATTACTGAATGTCATGTACTTTTCAGAAAATGATAGTAAAGTGTAATTTCTGTTGATAAATATGTCAGCTAAAGAATCATCTAAAGTAAATGGGTTCAGTAAAATTGGGCACATAAAAATAAATGAATTGCTTTATTTCTAAATAACATCTGTTTATTTTTCTATACATGTAATAATACAGATATATCCAGTAATATAACATTCTTAAATAATATGACATTCTTTAAAGCAAGTGACATTTACCTCATAATTTGATACATAATTGTAACATGATAGAAATCGTACATCAATATCAATATATAAAATGTATTTGCAAACTAAAAAATGTATATTCAGTAATCAGCATGTTTAAACACGCATCACATTTTAGTGATTGTTGGTTTAAAATGACTAACACAAATTTTTATAGAAAACACAATTATACTTTTTACAACCAAAAGCTTTTAAGTACCGTACAATGTTATACACATATAAGTTTGAATAGTATAATTTATATAAACCAATGGAAATACATGTAAAGTATGTGTTTGAGGTTACCTTTCATTTTACAGCTTGTACTAAATAAGTGATGCATAAAACCTAGTACTGTAAGAAAACAGAACTGAGTCATTAGTGTTCTGGACCTTTGCTGACATTCATCAACCCCATTTTCTTAAAGAAGCAAACAATATGCTGTTGATATGCTGCCTCTGAAGATTCTAGGCTCAATAGGACTTCAAGAAGTACCTAACATGCCTTTGTTTTCATCATTCATCATTTGATAATGGATAGTATTCTGATACTTTCAAATACATGTCATTGGCATTAAAATAATCCTTATATCAGATAATGGCCTAATATAATTTTTTTAAGTAATGCATTGGTCATAAACAGTTGTAACTTTATATTTACATACATATCATGATTGAAGTTAAAAATCAAATGTGTTATAATTTGCTTAAATACAACCAATAATTAATTCAAATATAGATAAACTACATCATGCTCCAAAATCATGTTAGGTATTGAATAGATAGAATAAGTTAGATAGATAGAATAGATAGAATAAGAAGTTAAGATACAATATAAGATACAATTTAACATATAACCAAAGATCAGCAGAGATTCAAGTATGGTTGTATAAAAGATCAAAATTACCATGAAGACAACACTTAGGAAAGGAGACTCAAGGCATGTCCCCTGAGTGCCAGGGTCTAGCAACAGCCCTGATCATGGCACGTGTTAAAGAGTTTTATTTCTAATTTGCAGGTAATAACTGGTCTGTCTTAAAGCAGAGTTTCACACAAAAGTGGAAGCGCCACTTATCTGTTTCCTCCCCCCTCTCCAGTGCCACATTTGGCACCTTTTGGAGGGTGGGAGCGGGTACTATTGAGTACATCAGAACTCCTGCTCCCTCCTCCTCCCTCCCCCTTTCCCGCCTCTAGGCCAGTAAGAGAGCACAGCACGTTCGCGCATGTGCAGTAGGTAACTGGCTGTGAAGACGCAAAGCTTCACTGCCAGTTTCTCTTACTGGCTGGGGTGCTGACATCGCTGCATTCCAGGACAGGTAAGTGTCCTATTTTTAAAAGTCAGCAGCTACAGTAAGTGCAGCTTCTGACTATAAATTTTTTCATGCGAGGGTGGAACGCCACTTTAAATGAAGAAGCATCATTGTTAGAAAAAATGTTCACCTATGAGGAGCAATGGTTTACATAATAACAGATATGTAGGTTTTGTAATAGTTTTATGAGCACATGATATGATTAAAATAACCTGTTTTTTTTTTTTTTACTTCCGACAACAAATTCTAAACTAAGCTATACTGTATTCATTAAAATTTCCAAAGATTAGTTGAATCATTTGAAATTCAAACGTTGAGTAATATTGTACAGGTGATACATTCTATGTATCAAAATATGTTTTATTACAATCAAAATCATTTTTATTACCATGTTATAAAAAGTATTTATGAAATTACAGAGAAAATACACTTATATCAGATGTATTTAAAGTTTCCCTTCATTCGAAATTAATCAATTTGTTTCCTGTTTGTTAATATCAGCATTTTTTTTATATGTTGTTAAAAGTTTAATGGGATTTTTAGCTTGCTGTTTCTTTAAATGTTTTGCAGTTTTAGCTGCCTTTAATTTTTTTTTTTTTTGGTAATCTTTCTGTCCTCTCTTCATCCAATCTTTCACAATCATTTCTTATCAGGCCTGTTGCATTTTTTATACCCCTTGAATACTTTGTGTAATTTCATTTGCATCTACAAATTTTAATGTAAGAAACCAGATTTGACTGAGACTGTAAAAAACACATGATTTTTTTAAATTAATGTAATGTTTCTGTGCATTCAAAACTAGTTTTAGATTTCCAAAATATCTTACACATCTTATGTGTCTATTCTAAATTATAACTTGATGTATCACTCATGTCCACTTATCCAAGTTATCAACAGTGCAATAAGCAATGAAAACCCCAATAGAAAACAAGGATGGGAAAACATAACCACTGTAAAGGGTGTGTTTGAGCATGGAACGCCATACCTGATAGGGAACTAAAAAGCCTTAATACAATTAAAGTGAGATATCCTTCCTAGAGTGAGGTGGAAGACATTAATAATCATGAATCATTTTTACAAAGGAAGAAGTATAAGAGGGTTTGAAGAGAGGACAGAGATAAATGATACCTAATTCAAAGGAAAAAGAAAAGGGGTAGAGAACGAATGCAATAAAAATAAGAGGTGATGTAAATGAATGGTAGAGTAGTGTGAATGAGGGTGAAAGGTGTGGAACATGGAGGGGAAGGAGGTCAAGAGTAGGAATTGGGATAGTGAGAAAAGAGATGGAATAGAAGGGGAGTGAATGATGCGCCAGGGGGTGTTATGAGGGTAGGAGTGGAGGTTTTGAATGGGAAACTTATGGGAGGAAGATGGACTTGATACAGAACAAATAACTGAAACATTTATTGTGAATATGTTTTCTCTCTCCTCTCTCTGTATTTTTGTATATTAAATGGGGTGGGGTGGGAGAGAGGGAGGGGATAAGGGTTGTTTTGTATGTAAAGCTTAATGCGAAAAAAAAAATTCAATAAAGATTATAAAGTTAATAGAGCATCTCAAATCGAGTATGATCTGCAATCTAATGATATGTACACTTTTATTCAAATCTCGCATCTATTAGCAACTATCCCTGACCCCTCCACTAAAATACCATGAAGAATATTTCTCTACGTCACAAACCCCACCACTTCTATTAAAGGCATCTCCTTATTTTATAATTTTCTAAACCAGAAATCAACATTTACTAAGACACCTACCATGAGAACGTGGGAAATAGAATTCAAGTCCTCTTACACCATTGCACAGTGTCAAATAGCAATATCATCCACCTATAAGGCCACCAAAAGTGCCAATCTATGGGAACTCTACCAAAAGCTACTCCTAAGGTGGTATTTGACACCCGCCAGAATGGCTGGCTTCAGCTCCCAGTCATCTCCACTCTGTTGGAGACAATGCGGCAACAGAGGTTCAATTATCCACATATTCTGGACATGTCCCTTAGAACGTAACTTTTGGTCCACGATCTTTGCCACTATAGAACACATTACGGGCGCTCAACTCCCTGAAACCCCAGGATCGGCCATCCTTTTTCTAGAGATAAACAATATCCCATCTCAATTAACATACATAATCTCCCTCATGTTCCTAAGTGCTAGACTGGAAATAGTTAAACGTTGGAAAAAGATTGAAGTTCCAACCTTGGTAGAAGTAATGAGAACCACCAACTTACATATAATATATGAAGTAATGTTCGCCACCTCTCAAGGCAACTATCAATCACAATATCCAAGATGGAAACCATGGTTTGACTGGTATAACCCCAACAGAGTCAGATAGTTCTCCATAACTCTCCCTTTTAGCATATTGTTGTGCCAAAATAATCTAAGTGTTAACTCTCACTGTTACAATACTTGAACTATATAACTAGCCTTAGCTATGCTGTCACATCCCAATTATCTGTAACTGTTTCTCACCTTTTTCTTTCTATTGTTTTTGCTTGTATTCCTATTTAATTATTGGTACTCCTCTGTTAGTCAATTTTCAAAGTAAACACTTATGATAACAGAATGATAACCAGCAATTTAGTGTAATTGTGGTTAAGCCATAGCGAGTTACCATATATGCACCACTGTTTTCAATATGGGGACCGGCTGTTTCCACCCCAGGGGCGCAATTTGAGCCCAGAAGGGGCGCCTCGGGGGGAGTGATGGCAGGACACCAAGCCGTAGAAGCGGCTCACCTATATTTTACAACACATGGCGACTTGTGATACTATTACAGGTTTTCATTTTCATTACATAAAGTTGATATACAAATATATTTCTGACTGTACAAAACTAATGAGAGGATAAATGTACTTGGCAAATCAATATACATGGTAAAGTATGCGAATACTGTATGTTCCCAACTATGTTTCTTTATCCCTCTTTGTTTTCTGTTCCCACTAAAAATTCTTCAATAAAAATTATTGAAATTAAGATTATAAAGTTAAAAAAAAAATGCAAGTGAATCTAAAGCCAAAACGTTTTATTTTAGCTTTTTTTTGCTATATATGTCTCCACAGGGGTGGTCCCCCCTCTTTTTTCATCTTGGTTACCATTGTCACCAAGACTAAATGTAAATAAAAATCCAAAATTATAAATTGTTACTGAACTAGGACTAGCAAGAAGTCCTTCCAATTGGAACACTTGTTTTCAATACATTGTTCTGCATTTCTCCGAGACAGGAAATGAAGGAAAGCCCCCCCCCCCCAATGTGACACAGACAAAACAAGTTTTTGTCATTAGATATACTTTAAGGAAATAAAAATAAATTAATAATAAAGGCATATAAGATTCTAGGAGACAATTCAATACACCAGTATCTACCCAAAACTGAAATACATAATAATTACAATTCAAGGTCACCGGAAGGTTGACACATAGTGGAAAGTAAGGAAAGCTGGTCATAATGACACAAAAATGTGTGGTGGCCGAATGAAATCTATTACAAAAGCGACTACATATATTACAATGGCACTCAATTGAGTTGATTTACTAAAGACAAATCAGTGCTTCCCTTTACAAACTATATCCAATTACATGCAAGATGGGAAAAATGGAGAAAAACAAACTGTATTTTTGCTGGAAGTCAGCAGAGCTTCACCTCATTCACTAGGCCAAGGAAAATTACCTTGCAAAGTGAACATCCCACTTGTCTGTAGTAAATCAACCTCATTATGTATTTATTCTATATGACATTGACAGGCATCTATGTTACATATGGATGCCAAATGTGATTTTTTTTTTTTTTTTTTTTTGGGTCTAGTAAGGTAAAGTAAAATGTGGAGGAATACAAAACACTAAATAGAGAGAATCAGGCTCTCACCAATCAAAGATGTTGAAGTATACATTTATAGAGTTACTAATCTTTAAGCTCTTAACTGTGCTTTTTCAATGAGCACAATAGGCCACCTAGTTAACATTCATACTTGACAAATACAAATCTAACTGCTGGTTACAATGTCTTGTACAAGGGCAAAGAGTATATGGATAATTGAAATATAAATATATGTTTGTTTTACATGTACCCACAAGAAAAGGCACTAATGGTAATTATAGTAATGACTTAAAATGAAGACGTTCCAGTAAATAACATTCAAGTTTTTCTGTGCAACTGTGGCAAAGCTGTATATAGTAAACCTTCAAATTGTGTAATGAGGGGTAAATCTGACAAAATATTCTCAGGCTTACACATTTAAACCTTATAATCATATCATTTTCATTCAGTATAGTGTTAATTGACCTATTATGTTATATCAGGGACTACACAACAAGTTCTGCACTACAGAGATAGTAACAAGAGAGATTAAATATTTAATAGTAGTAAAAGGGTCTAATGCAATCATCTTAAAGGGGTTGTAAAGGTAAAAATTTTTTCACCTTAATGCATTCTATGCATTAAGGTAAAAAAACATCTGACAATACCAGCCCTCCTGTTTTACTTACCTGACCCCTCGAAAGTCCCGCGCTCACCCCCAACATCCTCTTTGCCGCTCAGCCTGGCCGTTGATTGTTTACAGTGGATGGATTGAAAGCAGCGCAGCCAATGATGTGGCTCGTCGGGGGCGGGGCCGAGTGATACAGTGAGCGGCTATGGCCACCGGCTGTATCACGGAAGCGCGCCCACAAGCACTCAACACCATGCGAGGGAGCTTGCATGAAGGTGTTGAGTCCTTGCGGGGGGGAGCCGAGACAGCCGCCGAGTAACCCCAGAAGACCAAGTTCGGGGCCACTCTGTGCAAAACGAGCTGCACAGTGGAGATAAGTATAACATGTTTGTTATTTAAAAAAAAAATTATCTTTAGTGATCCTTTAAGTGTTTGTATGTATTTGATTGTTTAAAGCATTTGTGCCACAAGACACAGCTTAATAAATGAGCATATAATAAAAGTCTAACCTTATCTAACAAGTCTAATTGTAGATGTAGAAAACATGTGTAATATTCAAAAACCTTATAGAGGTTTTATCAGAAAGCAAATGCCTAGGAACTGTTCTTAAAAGGTCAGTCTGTCCTAAACTAATGCTCAATCATTGTCTTTTAATAGCTCTCAATTCTAGTATCAAGATAATTTTTCTTCAAATGCCTATTCTAAATTATACAGATGCTTTAAGGATCTCACTCTCTATTCAGGGGAATGTACATTTTATTTACATTACAGAACATGTAGCAGATGCCATAAAACTGTTGACCCTACATAGAACCTGAATAATAATAATAAACTCCCCTTGCTGCTATAGTAGAAGTCAGATTACAGTACATGCACGGTTGAGTCGGAGTCAAGAACCACAGCAGGGAATTGATGCTGCATTAGTCCCCCCACAGGCACAATCTAAGGATTTATGGGTGAATTTGCTTTTAACTGAAATGAAAGATTTAGGTGGGTTTAAATAGTTATTTAAAATGCAGAATAGCTAGTGAATTCTAACTTTTTCCATTTTTTAACAGAATTTAGAATTGCTGCAATCCCTCTAAATAATCCAAACTGCTACCCCTTCTCCACACTCAGAAATATCACATCTCTGCAGCTGGAAAGGGCTTGGAATGTCTATACCATGGAGAATTATTTGGAGAAAGTTCACAGGTTCTCTCTGATTCTGAACAAGTACAAGGGGATTTGAGTTTAAGATCTCCCGCCAGCAGAGGGTATATGGAAGCTCTTGGAGACCAGAGGTAGTATGAAACATGCAGGTATAACTATGTACTGACCTTACTGCTACAACAAGGTAGCTGTAACATAAATGGATATATTTTCTTTTTGTTTTAGAATGGTAGGTGAGTTTAAATGCCATAACACTTTTTTTACTTTGAGTGATAATGATTACAATACATGCGAACAGGCATGTGTGTCTGTCACAAATCTTTTTACTGATGATTAAAACCATGCTACAGATGTTTAGGCCTAAGCTTTTATTTATCAACAAGAGCCCACCTAAATATCATCTATATGCTACAATGAACATATTAATCATTCCCACGTCTCCTCTTTCTATTTTTTAAGTCAGAAAAATATAAAATACTACATATTAACATTTCTGTATTCTCCTTTTGATCTAGCTGATGCTTATTTGTAAAACAAAAATTGTGGCAAATAGTAAAAAATGGATGTAAAAACATTAGTTTAATAACATGTAAACAAAAAGGATTGACCCCCATACCATAAAAGTTTTTCCTAAACCATTCATTTTACTCTTACCTCCTAATTCATACAGCAAACCTGAATGGCCTTTAAATCTTAATATATGGAGTGCTAAATATTTCTTATATTTTGTCACTTTACAAATTATTTTACGCCCTTACAAATACACATTGAAGTGACTAGCCTCAGGTGATACACATAGATGAAACAAATCCTCCTACATATGGCATACCTGTTTATCTGCAGTCTTCTCCACTCTACAGCCTTTAAAAGTACATAATGTATACAGCTTGTCTGAGCTTTCAGAAACCAGGGGGCAGGGAGTTGAAGTTACACTCTACAGAGCTCAGTATCAACTGATTGGAGGGAAGGGCTACACCCCCTTTGCACACAACACACAGGAACAGAGCAAGGGCTGTCAATTGCGGGATTTGTGCTGGAGCTCCCTCCCCTTTTGACCTCTTGGTGTCAGGAAAACTTGTCAGAAGTGACTCATGCAGATAGCAGAGGAATGAGGCAGCAGAGAGAAGTGACACTTAGTGCTCTGGATTGTGACAAGTAGACACTGTAGGGGGATATGTCTTGTTCATATTTAATGTCAGAGGTTTTACTACCACTTTAAACCTAACCTCCCATAACACAAAAAAAACTATCTGTCACCTTAGTTAATTGGTGATATTTAACCAATTTAGCCAATATTCTGCCAGCAATATATATTAGTCTTGAATAAGAATACTGCCAGTTCAGTATAATACAAGTTATCGAAACAACATTCAGTTTCTGTTATTCCCACAAGAACATACATATAATTGTATTTTTAAAAGTATGGTGATTACTCAAATCTTCTCAACAGGTTTGAGGAAGGGTCAAATCCTAGCACCATTATACACTTCTGCCACTGCTGCATTCTCCTGCATTGAGAAATTTCTAATTTACCTGCCTCCCAAATGATCAGAGAGCATAACTGCATCTACGGTAAATACTGTATATCCTTTAAATACTCAGGGAAAGAGAGCTAGAGGTCCACAAAATCTGGAAGATAATAAGCTAGGGCTTCAGATCAATAGACTGACATAAAGAAGAGAAGAATGTAAGTCTTACTTACTCACAAGATTCTATTCACTGTCTTCATTCAGAACAAGCTAAAAATGTTACATCTCAAGTAATAATAAAGTGCTTCAAATTAAGATAATGCTGAATAATGCAACTGTATTTACACATGCCTTTGGCATTTTATATTAAAACTCACCATGTGGATGATGATTTTAGTTTCCATTAAAGTGGTTGTACACCCTGTGTACCAACCACTTTTACCTATAGGTAAGCCTATATTAAGGTTTACCTGTAGGTGCTTTAAATATCTCCTAAACCTCCACGGTTTAGGAGTAATTTAGAAAAAAGCCAAGCCCCGATGACTACGGCGCATGCGCCAATGTCAACAGCGCATGCGCACTTTAGAATGGGCACATTGTGCTGTTTCTAATAGGAGTCATGCCGTGACTGGCGGCTCCCGTGTGCATGCATGGGAGTGACGTCACGCAACTGCGGCCAGTCACAGAGCCAGTGTTTGCGGCCCCAGAAGGAAGAGGGGTTGAAGATGGACGCATGCACGGGAGTGACGTCACGTGACTCCGGCCAGTCACAGAGTCAGTGTTTGCGGCCCCAGAAGGAAGAGGGGTTGAAGATGGACAATGCATAGTAGCCCATTATGCTTTACCTTTGCAGAGAAATAAAGAGGAAGTAAAACCCACCAGTGTTTACTTCCTCTTTAAGTTATTACAACAGAAGCCAAGTGTATAAGTATTATGTTATTTTTATATTTAGAATACAACTGCATTTTTTAAACCTTTTTGCCATTGTATAAATAAGACTAAAATGAATTTCCTGCAAAAAAAGATTAAAAAAGTTCATAAGGCTGGTCATAAATTGTACTGGTAAAACACAATAACAGTACTAAATAGCAAACACACAGACACTTCAACTCTAATCTTGATTTTGTTTTAGTTAGCACAAAATCTGGGACTCTCAATATGCCCTTTAGTACACCGGCTTGTTATATTGTAATGTATGAAATTACTAAAGTACACTAACATTTAAAAACAATTATTCAAACATTAAAATAACTGCTTTATTTGTCATGCCTGCCTAAGAATATGCTGAATCATTTATGTTTTTTTAAATGTTTTATGATGTCGTTTATAGAATTTACAAATCATGAATAACAATCTATGGATGTGCAAGGTGAGCTAATGAAAACTGAATTTGTAGAGGCATCTGTGGAGTTTTTTCGGGAGCATCCATTTAAAGTTGATTCGCTGGATGCAACTCTTTTTTTGTGGCTATGAATAGACTTGGAGGTTTCACCATCGTTTTGGTCAAACACCACAGTCATGCTTGATTCCA
The DNA here is from genome assembly GCF_042186555.1 of Aquarana catesbeiana. NCBI lineage: Eukaryota > Metazoa > Chordata > Amphibia > Anura > Ranidae > Aquarana > Aquarana catesbeiana. The sequence goes on from NC_133324.1 coordinate 659,101,471, forward strand.
TTCTGGAAACTGTGTACAGACTGCTCTGCCTTGTTGGGTGGAATCGGGTAGACTTTAGCTCTAGTTCATCATAACTGGACACCTCTATAAATGGACACCATCTGAAAGCTCTTTTAAAGCCAGCTCGGAACCTAGATTAAAATAAAGATAGTTTTAGAAATGGTAAAAAACACATTTAATACATACTAGTTTATCCACAAAATCCTGTAGATCTACTAAAGGCAAATAGGCTGTTTATTTAACCTCCCTGGCAGTATGATTATTTCATATTTTTGAAGCTGAAAGCGGTACAATTATTTTGCATGGAAATTTGGCATTCTATATTGTAGGCCTGTAATTCTTAGGAATAACTCACTTAAATCTGTCCAAACAAGAGTCTAGTAGACATCTTGGGTATGATAAAGTTTGAAACACAAAATCATAAATTATGATATAATAACTATAAATAATTATACCAAATAATAATATAATAATAAAAATTATTCAATAATGTAATCAAATCAAAAACACTGACATTTGCTCAGCTGCAGAATTGTCGCTGTCATTACTTTTCAGTGTTTGATAACGGATCTCCCCACAAATCACTAGCGCTCAATTCTGCGAGTGATTCTAATTTATTATCACTGTTTTCTAGCTGCTCTAAAACCATTTTTGATGTAAAGGGACAGCTTTGGTTGCTATGGACAAGCTAAAGTTTCCAGGCAGAAAGAACAGTTTTTATAATACAAAAGGGATGTGAATTAATTTCATACAGTAATGTAATCTGTAAGATTACAGTATACTATATGTATTGTGTGTTTCACCTTTTGAATCTGGCACCGTTCTCCATCCCCGTGCTTCGCAACGCTCGCAGGGAACGGAGATTGGCTCTGTGATGAATCGAGCGGAGTACAAGCCGCTCACACTGCGGGGAGACATTGCAGGATCCAGGGGACAAGGTAAGTAAGCTCTTCCTGGATCCTGCGAGGCAATCCTGAGTCTGGCTCGGGGTTACCGCTTTGGTTCTGAAATTCCACCAGGAATACAGCCAGGGAGATTAACAAGTGATGTTGCAATTTGGAAGTTTTCCTCAGAGCTTAGTGAATATAGTAAAACTCCACGTTGCAAACAATACCCAATTATGTGCAAGAAGAATTAAGAAAATGCATTTTGCGTGGACACGACTGTATGATGAAATCCAGCAGATCTTCGCCTCATTCACTGAGCTCTGTGGAAAATTCCTTTGCAAAGTGCAACTGCCATTGTAAAGAGAACAGCCTATTTGCCTTAAGTAAATCACACCCAATTTATTTTATTTATTACAGGTACTTATATAGTGCTGTCAATTTACACAGTGCTTTTCACATATATATTGTGCATTCACATCAGGAGCTTACACCCTAAGGTCCTTAACTCAATTTCATTCATACAATACATATACTAGGGCCAATTTAGACAGGAGCCAGTTAATATACCAGCACATCTTTGGAGTGTGGGGGGAAACTGGAGTACTCGGAGGAAACATACACACAGGCACAACATGCAAACTAGACAAGCAATAGAGACAAAGCAGAGTTCTGCAAGGGAACACACCCTGGATCAAATGAATGGAATCCAAATGTGGGTGCTCTGGCTCCAAAACTGTCCTCTAATCACTGGACACAAACAGATAATAAGAAGAGCTGGCAACTCCAGAAATCTACTCTCGTGTCCACTCTCGTATCTACAATAAAATCTTTAAAGAGGATCTCTGGAGTTGACATCTTTTTCTACAACATGCAAACTCCAGACAGGTAGTGCCGTGGTTGGGATTTGAACCTAGTGCTGCTAGGAAGAAGCGCTAACCCAATGTGTGCAATTATTCTATTAATTATTCTATTCATCAAACGCTATGCAAACCTTATTTCAGAATTTACTGCTTGCTGAAGGCTTTGGGTTACTGCAGATAAGATTTAATAGCTGTTCATTGAGTAAGACCACATATTTTTAATTATTATAGACAGTTCATGTCTGCAAGGTGACAGTGCCTTCGGAAAAGACGTTTCCTGACCCTATAAATTAACCCTATCTCTGCTCCCTTGTAGCATCTTTCTAACTTGCAGTTGGTACTGGGATTGTCTATGTCAGCGCCCAAGGGGAGCATCGATGTCACTACTTTTATCAGATGACAGAGCTCTGGCCTAGAGATTGTCAGTAGGTGCCATCACAGGGGAGCAGGTCACAGGCTGCTTCATACTCAGATTTGCTAAGGATTCTCACTGCAGAGGAAAAAGGAGCTGCAGGGGAAGATATATAAGTATGTGGGGGGTCAGGGCGACCTTTCCAGAGACATAGCCACCTTTCTCTGCATGGATAAGGTGGCAGTGTTTCTTTAAAGCGAAGTTCCAGTCATATTTTTGTTTATTAAAAGTCGGCAGCTAAAAAAAGTGTAGCTGCTGACTTTTAATAAACAACCACTCACCTGTCCCACGATCCAGCGGTGCACTCACCAGCGTTGTGTTCTCCCCGTGTCCTCCCTCAATGGTGCCGGCATCCCTACTATGGGCACGCGGCTGTGACAGGTTGCGACTTCATAGTCGGGTGCCCACTGTGCATGCACGAGTGGCGCTGTGCTCTGTGACTGGTCCCAAAGTCTTCTATGAACTGTCATGTGTCCCAGGAGTCTGCGGGAGGAAAGAGCTTCCACTTCCAGTCGCCTAAATCGACCGTAACCAAAGTGGGAGCAGATACCTATCAAAATAGTGTATCTGCTCCCCCCTCCTCCCCAAACGTTCTGTTTCACAAACAGGAGCTGGGGAGGAGGCCTTCAAGCGGAAGTTCCACTTTTGGGTGAAATTCCGCTTTAAGTATAAAGACCTTTACATGTGATAGCTGATTACAGCTGCATTTGGTCTCAGTCCTCTAACTGCAGTATGATAAAACTATATCACTGTATGGATCAGTGCACATACAACAGCCTTTATCCACCACATCTAAAATAAATTTATTATACAATCTATAACCGGCATATAGCAGGATTTCACAAATATCATGCTTTGTTGGAAGGCAATAAAATAAGTCTATGTCATTGTGCTAGTTCAATCAGGTGAAAATAAAGCCAAATCAAGCCCCAAAGAGCTTCTATGAAAGCTGGCGAGAGGTTTATCCCTCCACTATAGGATTTATGTTTTTGAATAACAAATGCTTTTCCTAGTTTCTTCATATTGCTTCTGTGCTACCACATGTTGAGGTATTACAAAATGAGTATGGATACTTTCTTTAGCTTTACGCATTTCATTTTTTTTAACTGGATTTTATTTTTTTATAACAACAAAAAAAATAAATAAAAAACTATAATATTAACACTTTTGTGACTAGCTGTCATTGATGCCTAAGCCAATTTTAGTACCATCAGCATGCCTTGGTTAACTTTATGACTCATTTTTTACTGGTATCTATATAGCACAAACAATTTATGTGCTTTACATATTGTATGTTCATATCAGTCCCTGTCATCAAGCAGCTTACAATCTAAGGTCCCTACATCATATAATACACATACTAGGGCCAATTCAGACAAGAGAAAAACACCCACCAGCATGTCTTTGGAGTGTGGGATGATCCTAGTTGCTGCAAGGCAGTAGCAATAACCACTAGGCTGACAAATGTGCAAAAATAAATTTGAAAAGATAATTTTTTTCCATTTTCTTTATATATTAATATTTATTTTAATGCTGTAAATGTACTTGGCAATAGCAAGTATTAATGAGATACTATCATTTTTTATATGTATCATGTTCACCACAAAGTGCATTCATGGTAAAACCTGTGGGTTCAAGGTTTGTGGTACCGGTGAATTTATGGGTTAATCCTGTGGATTCTAGGTTCTAGTACCAATAAATTTATGTGTAAATATGTCAGATCAGATTTTAAAGAGCCTATAATGCTCTTTCTGACCTAATGAGGGCTTTGGTTTGTGCTAGTCCGCACACTATGAAATGCTGGATTCCCTGCAGCCATTTCTCAGTGTGTGTTGAAGCAGTATAGGGAGATTTGACAGTCTGTGTAGTTAGCTGCTATACTATGTTATAAGGTGCAATATTGTACCAATTTTTTTTTTACCCGGCAAATCTTTTGTTTAGATTCAAACGTCAGCAGGGAATCTCGCTGACAGCTGATCACTTATTGGTTGTTAAAGACGCTACAACCGTTAAATTAAGTGTTTAATTACCACAAGCTTTCATTACTAAAATACCGCATCATTTCATAAAATAGCGCATTCTGTATTTTAGTAGCATTTTTTGTGAATGGCAATTTTTTTTTTGAAAAGTGCTGAGAGATATTTTATCACATTTCTTAAAGTGGTAGATACAGCTTTGTAGATGGAGCCCATTGTTTTTGTAGCTCAACTTCTGGTGCTTAGTTTCTAATATTTTCTGCTAGGTAAATCCTGTGTTGTGCCTCTAAGTTTTTGTCCTATTCTGGACGAGCCGAACACCCCCCGGTTCAGTTCACAACAATGCGAACAGGAAAAAATTTGTTCGAACACCGTTAAAGTCTATGGGACACGAACATGAATAATCAAAAGTGCTAATTTTAAAGGCTTATATGCATGGTATTGTCATAAAAAGTGATTAGGGACCCGATTCCTGCCCCAGGGGACATGTATCAATGCAAAAAAAGTTTTAAAAATGGACGTTTTTTTAGGGATCGGTGATTTTAAAAATGCTTAAAGTGAAACAATAAAAGTTAAATATTCCTTTAAATTTCATACCTGGGAGTGTCTATAGTATGCCTGTAGAGTGGCCCATGTTTCCCGTGTTTAGAACAGTCTGAGAGCAAAATGAAATTTCTAAAGGAAAAAAAGTAATTTAAAAGAACTCGCGGCTATAATGAATTGCCTATGGGAGAAATCAAAAGTGCTCATTTTAAAGGCTTAAATGCATGGTATTGTCATAAAAAAGTGTTCGGGGACCTGGGTCCTGCCCCAGGGGACATGTATCAATGCAAAAAAGAGTTTTAAAAATGTCCGTTTTTCGGGAGCAGTGATTTTAATAATGCTTAAAGTGACACAATAAAAGTGAAATATCCCTTTAAATGTCGTACCTGGGGGGTGTCTATAGTATGCCTGTAAAGTGGTGCATTTTTCCCGTGTTTAGAACAGTCTGACCCTTATCTGAAAATGCAACCTGGCAGGCCACAGGAAAAGAGGGGAGACAAGAGAGTGCCCCCCCCTCCTGAACTGTACCAGGCCACATGCCCTCAACATGGGGAGGGTGCTTTGGGGTAGTGGCAGAGGGCTTATCAGAAACTGGAAGCCCCCTTTAACAAGGGGACCCCCAGATGCCGGCCTCCCTCTGTGTGAAATAGTAATGGGGTACAAATGTTCCCCTACCATTTCACAAAAAAAGTGTGAAAATGGTAAAAACGACAATACACACCTTGGGAGAAGTCCTTTATTAAAAAATTAAAAAATAAGTGTCCCACGAAGACCATTTATCTTCTTCTTCTCTCACTCCGACGGACCGAAAAAGAAAAAAAAAATGCACGCCGCCACCGACCTGCCTCCGTGGGAGGCACCCGCCATAATGACCAGCCTCTTAGGTGACAGTTCTTTTATAACTGAGGGCGGGGCCACCCGATGGTGTTGCCGGGTGACCCCGCCCCCTCTGACGCACGGGGACATCCCTATGGCTTCCTCGAAGCGTCAGAGGGGGCGGAGTCACTCGGTTACGTCACCGGGGGGGGCCCTGTCCCCTCTGATGTACAGGAAAGCCATAGGGATGTCCCTGAGCATCAAAGTGGGGCGGGGTCACCCGGGAACATCATCGTGTGGCGGCCCCACCTTCTGTTATAAAAGAACTGTCGCCTGAGAGGCCAGTCATTACGGCGGGCGCCTCCCATGGAGGCAGGTCGGTGGCGGCGAGCTGCTTTTTTTTTTCCAGTTCGTCGGAGCGAGAGAAGAAGAAGATGAATGGACTTCGTCGGACACTTTTATTTTTTTATTTTTTAATGAAGGACTTGTCCCAAGGCGTGTATTGTAATTTTTTACCATTTTCACACTTTTTTTGTGAAATGGTAGGGGTACATCTGTACCCCTTTACCATTTCACACAGGGGGGAGGCCGGGATCTGGGGGTCCCCTTGTTAAAGGGGGCTTCCAGATTCCGATAAGCCCCCCGCCCGCAGACCCCCACAACCACCAGGCAAGGGTTGTGGGGATGAGGCCCTTGTCAGCACTACCCCAAAGCACCCTCCCCATGTTGAGGGCATGTGGCCTGGTATGGTTCAGGAGGGGGGCGCTCTTTCATCCCCCCTCTTTTCCTGCGGCCTGCCAGGTTGCGTGCTCGGATTTTTTAAAATTTTGGCGCGGGGTGGTATGGATTTTGAGGGGGACCCCACACCATTTTAAAAAAAAATTTGGCGCGGGGTTCCCCTTAATATCCATACCAGACCTGAAGGGTCTGGTATGGAATTTGGGGGGGCCTCCACGCAATTTTTTTTTTAAATTTTGATTTGGGGTTCCCCTTAATATTCATACCAGACCCAAAGGGCCTGGTAATGGACTGTGGGGGAATCCCATGCCATTTTTTTCAATGACTTTTATGTGTATTGCCGGGACCGACAATTCATTATAGCCGCGAGTACTTTTAAATTACTTTTTTCCTTTTTCCTTTTGTCATTTTGCTCTCGGACTGTTCTAAACATGGGAAACATGTGCCACTTTACAGACACACTATAGACACCCCCCAAGTAAGAAATTTATAGGAATATTTCACTTTTATTATTTTACTTTAAGCATTATTAAAATCACTGCTCCCGAAAAAACTGACGTTTTTAAAACTTTTTTTTGCATTGATACATGTCCCCTGGGGCAGGACCCAGGTCCCCAAACACTTTTTATGACAATACCATGCATATAAGCCTTTAAAATTAGCACTTTTGATTTCTCCCATGGATAATTCATTATAGCCGCAAGTACTTTTAAATAACTTTTTTTCCTTTAGAAATGTCATTTTGCGCTCAGACTGTTCTAAACACAGGAAACATGCGCCACTTTACAGGCATACTATAGACACCCCCCAGATATGAAATTTAAAGGAATAATTCACTTTTATTGTTTCACTTTTGGCATTATTAAAATCACTGGTCCTGAAAAAACGGCCATTTTTAAAACTTTTTTTTACATTAATACATGTCCTCTGGGGCAGGACCCAGGTCCCCAAACACTTTTTATGACAATACCATGCATATAAGCCTTTAAAATTAGCACTTTTGATTTCTCCCATAGACTTTTAAAGGGTGTTCCACGGCTTTCGAATTTGCCACGAAGACCCCAAATTGTTTGCTATTTGGCGAACAGGCGAACACCCGATGTTCGAGTGGAACTTACGTTGCACTCGAACATCGGGCTGATCCCTATTGCTAATATACAATGTTTGTTTACGCAGTTCACTTCATCTGCAAAATTTCTAATGTTGGATGCATGGAAAATTCTGCACTGTGCATCAATGTTTGTTCCTGTGCTGTAGCACTCTGAAGATACTACACAATGTTGACACAGCTCATCTTCTGCTGCAAAATTTCTGCATTGTGCCTGTCAGATAATGTTTATTTTAAGAAAAAAAAATGCTCTGCCTGTCCCTCTTAAATTGAGGTCTAGTCAAGCTGCTTAGATGCAGTCTAGCTACTCTTAAAGTGGTTGTAAAGTCTGATGGAAAAAAAAAACACCTGCAAGGCAAAGTTATAATGTGCTAGTATGCATGCTAGCACATTATTTAATACTTACCTTAGAACAAAGCCCTACAGCTGTGCACTGTCACCACTGACAGGGCTTCCATCTTCACCCCTTCTTCCTTCTAGCTTCCAGGCCATTCATACAGCCGGAGGCCCCGATGATGTAATTGCCGCCCATGTGTGCGGGAGGCCCGACCATGGCATGAAGCTCTGAAGGTACAGCATACTCGGGAAGAGTAGCAGAATGTATTTTGTGGTGTAATTTGTTGTATGCATATGCTGTGTGTGAGAAATAACCTGATAATTTGACAATTTTGTAACAAAAAAAAAATCTTCATATTCCAAAGAATTGTGGGAAAAATTACAACTTAAAAAAAACTCACCATGCTACTTACTTAATACCTTGGAATGTCTACTTTCTACAAAGGGGTCATTTGGGGGGTATTTGTACTTTCCTGACTTGTTAGTGTCTCAAGAAATGAGATTCAACTGATGTACTGAAGGCCTGATCAGATGTGAGCAATTTTCAGTGATTGGCACCATAGTTTGTAGACTCTATAACTTTCACAAAGACCAAATAATATACACTAATTTGGGTTATTTTTGCAAAGATATGTAGCAGTATAAATTTTGCCCAAAATTAGAAGAAAAAATACTAATTAGCAAAATTTTATGACAGAAACAAAGAAAAAGGCATTTTTTTCACAAAATTTACGGTCTTTTTTATTTATAGCACAAAAAATAAAAAACCCACTAGTGATTAAATACCACCAAAAGAAAGCTCTATTTGTGTGAAAAAAGGACGCAAGTTTCATATGGGTACAGTGGTGCATGACTGAGTAATTGTCATTCAAACTGTGAGAGTGCTGAAAGCTAAAAATTGGTCTGGGCAGGAAGGGGGTGTAAGTGCACTGTATTGAGGTTGTTAAATATGCTTAGATGCTGTCTCTCAAATAATACAATAATAAAACCTGCCTCATATCTTGTTTTTGTTGCCTAACCAAGCTACCCACATACTATCTCGCCACTATAAAATATCTGTGGTGATTGTTTCCTAGATAATATATGCCAATGTTTATTTAAAAAAAAAAAGCCTTGCATCTCCCTCTAAAATTGTTTCCTAATTAAGCTGCTTACATACTGCCCAGCCAATATACCGTGTTTGTAACTATTATCTTTCAGATAGCATGCTCTTGTTTTTGATGCAAAATAAAACCTTCAGACCCCTTTCACACTGAGGCAGTTTTCAGGCATTTTAGCACTAGAAATAGCTCCTGTAAAGCGCCTGAAAACTGCCTCCCATTCATTTCAATGTGTGCTTTCACACCTGGGTGGTGCGCTTGCAGGACATTCGGAAAAGTCCTGCAAACAGCATCTTTGGGGCGGTTTGGGAGCGCTGTATACAGTGCTTCTAAAACACCCCTCCCCATTGCAATGAATGGGCAGCGCTTCTGAAGCACCTGAAAAGTGTGTTGGAAGCGCCGCAACATGGGAGTTTTTAACCCCTTTTTTGGGGTTAAAAGCGCCCCGCTAATGGCCTAAAAGTGCCGCTTACACAGCACTAAAGCACCGCAGCTGGGGCTTTAGCGCTAACACGGCCATGGCCCCAGTGTGAATGGGGTCTCATTGTCTCTTTCTATCAGCTGCCTGTTCAATTGCACATATATTGTCCTGATCCTGGCCAATTTCTACTATAAACATACATGAGGTTTGAATTGCGAGCTAATTGAGGATAAATGGTTGGAGGAAATGTTGGGTAGTTGGTGAGTTTAAAGTGTTTTGTGCACTCTGATTTGACATCTTCTTAAACTTTTCCAGTAATGTAGTGTGCTACTGCAAAAAAAAAAGGAGTTCACAAACTATACTATAAAAACTGTTATGCCACTGGGCAATTTGTAACAAGTTTAGGGGTTTGCTTTATTTATTTAAGAATAAACACACCTAAAGCTTTTAGATCTGCTGTGTCTGCTGCTTCCATAAATAAATTCAGGCCAGGCAGGTACCACAGCCAAAACTACATAAAAAAGCTAAAATTAATCAATTTAGGGTTCTGCTGCTGTATGTAAGTAAAGCTAAATGTAAAAGTTGAAAGAACAAGTTACATATTCAAAATTTGTAATGCTAGATTTTATGTGCTGATTAACCCAGTAGATTTTTTTTTTAAACCATAATACACTGCATGACAATTGAGCTAAATATATATTCTACCTTTTGTCAAAAATAATAAATACACCCATACTGATTAAATACTGTATACAAATAATTTTTTTGCAATGGGGCCTGCAAAGCATTGCAACTGTGATCAGTAGGTTAATCACAGGAGCAATGCAAAGGTTCTTGCAAACGATTCCTCGAGTCATAGGTCTGTATTGAGGTATGGACCCTTGCCTAAAGGGCTAGAAGAAGGACCAATCAATTTACTGCATTTCCACTTTATTAAGATTTACGAGTCACTTTGCTGTAGTGGTAGATGGGACTTGTAGTTTTTCTATTCACATACCTCTATGAATGAATGATACAGCTGTGTGTGAGATGCCTATAGGGATAGGAAACAGCAGTGCGCATAATTTGAAAGAAAAAGAAAAGTGCAAGAACAGTGTACACCTAAAATCCCTCACAGTATAATTATATCATCACATCACAATATCCCCACTGATAAATAAAAGTTAGGCATACACCATTAAGTTAGGCCTAATACCCTGAATAAATCTTTTCTGCTACTTTCGGGTTTTACATTGTTGTGTGCAGAATTTTAATTATTACAGTAAAACCTTTGTCTATGCTATCTATCTTTAGTAAATTTGGGACAGACATTGCTCCTTAACCACTTGAGGTCCGGGCCATAGCCGAATGACGGCTACAGCGCGGACCTCAATCTCTGGATGCCATCATGGGACATCCTCCCCTTTCCTTGTTCCCCATGCGCGCTCACGAGCACGCATCGGGGAAATTCTGTGCTGGCCATGTCCCTTGGACACAGCCAGTCACAGATCGGGGTAAACGGCCAATCACAGTGGCCCTTTACAGCGCGATCGGTGGTGCCAATGAGAGATGATCTCAAATGTAAACATATGAGATCATCTCCCATTGCCAGCTCTCTCTCCTCACACAGAGACCGCGTGTTAGGAGAGAGAGGATATCTGCAGCGATCTGTGCCTTCAGTGAGTGAAAACAAATTTTTTACAGTGATAAAAGTGCCCAAACAGTGCCCAAACAGTGCCCCATCAGTACAGTGGGATCTGTGCCAATCAGTGCCCACCTGTGCCAATCAGTGACCACCTGTGCCAATTGGTGCCCACCTGCACCCACCTGTGCCAATCTGTGCCCACCTGTGCCCACCTGTGCCCATCTGTGCCATTGGTGATTAGTGTCCGGACATCTGTGCACATCTGCAATCAGTGCCCACCTGTGCTACCTCATCAGTGCCCACCTGTGCCACCACATTGGTACCCACCTGTGCCATCTAATCGGTGCCCACCTGTGCCAATCAGTGTCCATCTGTGCCGCCTCATCAGTGCACATCTGTGCAATCAGTGCACATCTGTGCCGCCTCATCAGTGCCCATCTGTGCCGCCTCATCAGTGCCCATCTGTGCCACCTCATCAGTGCACATCTGTGCCACCTCATCAGTGCACATCTGTGCAATCAATCAGTGCACATCTGTTCCACCTCATCAGTGCCCATCTGTGCCACCTCATCAGTGCCCATCTGTGCCATCTCATAAGTGCCACCTCATCAGTGCATATCTGTGCCATAAATCAGTGCCCATCCACCAGCACTGCAGTGCCATCCACCAGCACCGCAATGCCATCCACCAGCACTGCATTACCTCAGCAAGAAAGGCCAAGGACCCATGCCAGCCTTCCCTATGCCCTTCAGAACCCCTTGTGGCTTTCTCCTAATTCAGGAGAAGCCAACATTCCCCCTTTCACTGCCCAGTCAGGAGTCTAGGTGGACATGGAAAATTTTTCCCCAATTAATTTTTTTTATTTAATTTTTACAGAGGACATGCTATCAACAATTGTGGCCCCGTGCAACCTTTATGCACAGCAATTTATTTTAAATAATCCAACGTCCTATTATGCCCGTCCCTATGAGTGGAGAGACCTAACGGTGGAGGAGTTGAAGGTTTTTTTAGGCCTCACATTTTGTATGGGACTCACCAATAAAAACACCTTGAATTCTTATTGGTCAACCCACCCCATCCACCACATGCCAGTCTTCTCCAAGGTAATGCCCAGAACCAGATACCAAATGATAATGAGGTTCCTTCATTTCAATGATAACACCCAGTGCCCTCCCCAAAATGACCCAAATTATGACAGGCTTTTCAAAATTCGGCCACTTCTAAATTATTTTTCTGAAGTATTCCCCCAGCTGTTTACCCCAGACCAACACATATGTGTGGATGAGTCCCTGGTTAAATTTAGTGGCAGGCTTAAAATCAAACAATTTATTCCCAGCAAAAGGGCCCACTATGGGGTGAAGGTATACAAATTATGTGACCGAGTCACAGGGTACATGTATGCCTTCAAAGTGTACGAAGAGATGGGCACCCAGCTGCAACACCCTAATTGCCGAGACTACTTGGGATCAAGCGGGAAAATTGTTTGGGACCTCATATACCCCCTACTGGAGAAAGGCTACCACCTGTATGTAGACAACTTCTACACATCTCTGCCCCTATTCCACAACCTTCACCGGAAAAAGACGCCAGCATGTGGCACCGTAAAAAAGAACCGTAAGGGCTTTCCTCAAAGTCTTGTCAATAAGAGGTTGAGGAAAGGAGAAACGGCAAGTCTGCTGAACAAGGAGATTTTGGCAGTGAAGTGGAGGGACAGAAGACATGTCTACATGTTGTCTTCAATCCACAATGATACCTTCGTGGAAATCCCTAGAAGAAATGGCCCCATCCAAAAACTAAAATGAGTTTATGAATATAATTTGTTCATGAGGGGAGTCAACTTCAATGACCAAATGTTGGAACCATACCTTGCCACAAGACAGACATACCATTGGTATAAAAAAGTCGCAATTTATTTTTTTCAATTGGCCATATACAACTCATATGTAATTTACCCCAACTCCACCCAAAACCCCAAACGCTTCCTTGGCTACCAGGAGGAAATTTACACTGCCCTTATATTCCTGAATGGCCCACCAGAAAACATCCGATCAGATGTTCTTAGTCGACTATCCAAACGCCACTTTCCAGATAGACTCCCTCCCAGACCAACAGGCTAACAACATCAAAAAAAAATGCATAGGTGAATGTTTTCGCCGTTACCATACTTCAATAAATTATTAGTGAAGTATGGTAAATGTAATCATCAGTTCCTGCCTTCACACACCTTCACACCCCTTATGCCACTGCCTGCTCTGTAACTGACCCTGGCTTGTTATTTGACCATGCTTCTGCCTGCCGATTCTGTACATACCGCTGCCTGATCTGGAACTGACCCTAGACTGTTATTCGACCATGCTTCTGCCTAACGATTCTGAACATAACGCTGCCTGATCTGGAACTGACCCTGGACTGTTATTCGACCATGCTTCTGCCTAACGATTCTGTACATACCTCTGCCTGATCTGGACCTGACCTTGGACTGTTTGACCATGATATTTGCCTGCCTCTTGGACTGATCTTGTACCCTGCAACTGGACTAGTGGGATTCAACACAGGGGTCTCACATATGTGAGGGGCTCCAGAATTATTTTTCTGGATGAAGAAAACAATTTTTTTTGTTTTCTCATTCCTAGATTAGGGTCTGGAGACTCAGAGGCTTCAAAGAGATTTGGGTGGGAGAAGCCTCTACCCCTGTCCCCATTCTGTCCTGAACGAGGCCCTACTTCTGCCTGCTGCCTGTAGGACTTACTGCCATTATGTCCCTGCCTGTTGCACTGACCACACCACTGCCTACTACCAGGACCAATATTTTTGGCACTTCTGACAATATCTCTGCCTGCACTAACCGTGGACTGTATATGGACAGTATCCCTGCCTGCTGCCTGGACAATTGTGTATGCCACTGCTGACCAAGTCCCTGCCTGCTGCCTGGACCAGTGCTATCCTCCTGTGTACAACTGCGCTACTGCAACCACAGGTAATCTTTTGTTTATGCTTTGCTCAGCATAATGTACTTTGGGGTGTAATTCTTGGTATGTGCATGCTATGTGTCCCTGGAACACCTGATGGTGTTCCTTGCATGTTGGATCTCTGTATGTGGTCAGGCTGTGTAGAAGTCTCACACATGTGGTATCGCCATACTCAAGAGGAGTAGCAGAATGTATTTTGGGGTGTCATTTTTGCTATTTTTTCTAAATGCTATGTGTTGGAGATATCTTGTAAATGGACAACTTTGTGTAAAAAAAATGCGTTTTCATTTTTTTCCACATTTCCCAAAAACTTCTGGAAAAAAATGAACCGTTCAAAAGACTCATTATGCCTCATAGATTATACGTTGGGATGTTAGCTTTCCAAAATGGGGTCATTTTGTGGGTGTTTCCATTGTCCTGGTGCTCCAGGACCTTCAAAAGTGTAATAGGTGGTTGAGAAATGAGATGTGTAATTTATGCTCCTAGAACAACTGATGGCGCTCCCTGCATGTTGGGACTCTGTATGTGGCCAGGCAGTGAAAAAATCCCACATATGTGGTATCGTTATACTCAAGAGGAGTAGCAGAATGTATTTTGGGGTGTCATTTGTGGTATGCACATGCCATGTGAGAGAAATAAGCTATTACAATGACAATTTTGTGAAAAAATAAAAATAAAAAAATAAAAATCATAATAGTGCAAAGAATTGTGGGAAAAAAATTACAACTTCAAATAACTCACAGTGCCTCTTACTAAATACCTTGAAATGTCTACTTTCCAAAAAGGGGTCATTTGGGGGGCATTTATATTTTCCTGGATTGTTAGGGTCTCAAGAAATGAGATAGGCCACCAGTACATCAGATGTGATACATTTTTTTATGATTTGCACCATAGCTTGTAGACTCTACACACTTTCAACTTTCACAGAGACCAAATAATTTCCACTAATTTATTTTTACCAAAGATATGTAGCAGTATAAATTGTGGCCAGAGAAAAATTACTAATTTGCTAAATTTTATCACAGAAATTAAGAAAAATTTGTTTTATTTCAAAATTTTCGGTCTTTTTTCATTTATAGCGCAAAAAATAAAAAACCCAGAGGTGATCAAATACCACCAAAGAAAGCTCTATTTGTATGGAAAAAAGGACAAAAAAATCATTTGGGTACAGTGTTGCATGACTGAGTAATTGTCATTCAAAGTGTGAGAGCACTGAAAGCTGAAAATTGGTCTGGACAGGATGGGGATTTAAGTGCCCAGTAAGCAAGTGGTTAAATTGTCCTACTCCTGTCCAATATCACACTACTGTATCGCTTGTGGTCTCCAAATTCTCGTAGTAAAACATCTGACTGTACTCTTTTTCTCTAGTACATTACTGACAATTCTCCCTCATTAAAAACGTCCTGCTGCTGGACAATTTTACACTGCTGTATCATCTGCGGTTTCTTGATTCTTAATTAGAGCTTGATAGAAATTAGGCAGTGGCAGGACAGTTTTGCAACACTAAGAAAAGGGACAGCCGCACTGAACAATGGGCTAATTACTGCAAGTTAAAGCAAGTATATTACCATTTGATGAAAAACCTTCCAAAAATCCCAAAAAAGGTTCTTTTTTTAAACCAAAATAAATCAGATTGGGGTGCTGCTGCTGTATGTAAGTCAAGCTAATAGTAACAAAAAACGAATTTCACAGCAAAGTATGTATTGCCAGTGTGCACAGTCTCTAAGACTGTACAGTAGCATCACATACATCTTTAAGACAATCCTCAAGAATGTTATTTAACCACTTGCCGACTGCCCACAGTACATTTACTGCGGGCAGGTGGCATGTACAGGCAAAGCAACATATGGGTACGTCATTTTGCCTGTACAGACACAAGGGGTGCTCCACCAGACACACCGAAATGCAAATAAAATAAAAAATAATGTTAAAAAAATGTAAATAATATTTAAAATATTGAATAAAAAATTATTTAAAAATATATTTGTTTTCTTTTCAACATGCTGTCAACAGTCCATGTCCCTGATCACCACCACAACAGTAATATCATGATGCTGTACTGTGTTAGTGACGGTATGTAAAGAAAAAATTGTGAAAAAAAACAAATTTTAATTAATTTCTTAATTTTCCAAAAAATTACAATTTCAAAAAACTTTCCATGTCTCTTATTATATGCTTCAGATTGTCTACTTTCCAAAAAGGAGTAATTTGGGGGGTATTTATACTGTCCTGACATTTTATGGGCACTTTAATTCCTTGCTTTTCCTTGCTCTCCTACATCTGCCTGCCATACATGCTCCCGCTCCCAATTGCAGCCAGTGAGGAGGGAGCGAGTGGGGAGGGGGAAATCAAGCTGTCCTTAGACACATAGAGCTGGCTCAGTAGTGACTAAGCACAAGTGGCCCCAGAGCAAGCTACTTGCTATGGTGGGAACTCGACAGGGAAGAGGAGTCAGGTGTGCCACTGGGGAATCTGAGAAGATGGCTATTGGGGCTGCTCTGTGCAAAACCATTGCACAGAGCAAGTAATTGTAGCGCTGACATTTTTGCTTTCTAATGCCATATAATGCAAAACAATATACAATGTTATATACTGGTATTTGGCTCCCTCTAGCGGTATAAATGTGAAAGAGACTTTGCTTATTTACACACAAAGAAATTGACAGAGCCTGACAGGAAGTGACTTAATGTTTACTTTGTGAAAGGATTTTTCCTACCCAGAATGCCCACTCTCTTTCCCATGAACACTGAGTGGCTGAACTGCATGCTGGATAGGACATAAAAGGGCCCGGCGCGGCCATCTTCTTCCTCTTTTGGACGCGTGGCCTGCCTACAAGGACCTGTGAGGAGGTGCTCCAGAGAGCGCGGCCTACATCCTGCGGAGTGGAGCAAGCCACGGACTCTGCTCAACCCCAGTGTGCTGAGGAACCAGTGTGAGCGTGATCGGGAAGGATCCAAAGACACCTGACAGAGTCATTTGAGGGTTCCAGTCAGCCGGTGGAATGGAGCAGTGTGACAGCGTGGCTGCATCAAACAGACTGAGATCTTGTGGAGTGGAGGCATCCAACTTTCCAGATCTGGTGTGGTGAGAGGGCTGTTGCCCAACGTTCTTTAACGCACCTTACACACTTGAACTCATATCGCAGTATTGCTGAGCCCTGTAGTTCCGCAGAGGGGCCCCACTCATATAGACTGAATTCAAGCAGGTCTCCAATCTACACTTCATTGAGACGCCAATACTGTGTAGTTCAGAGACATCAGTATCAGAGGCAGTTACAAATATTTTATACAGCAAGAACAGTTTTAATCATTATTCCACACAATTGCTTTGCTTATTAAACCTTTGGATTACAATCGCTGCAGTATAATAGCTAGCAGAAGACAGAAGATCAAAGACTACAAGTTCTATTGCAAGGCCTTGTGTTCAGTCACAGTGACAAAGGACTGCATCATAAAGAAGGGGGAGCTCCTTAGAAACTGTATTGTGCTGTGTTTATAACTTTGCGTTACTGTGTTTGTTACAGTGTGCTGGAAGTGGGAAGGTGCCCAGAGTCAATGCTTTGTCGTTCTGAGCACTAGTTCCACTTGGAGACACATTATTATGTATATATACTTCAGCTGTATGGTGTGTACTTTTGACAGCCTTTTACAATACAGTTTATTGCTGCTTATTTGTTTTGTACAACTTGATTCAGAGGTGTTTTTCTAAGTTACTAAATCTAATCTTTCTTCAGTAAAATTAATCGTTGATTTAAGGCAGGGTTCCACCCAAATTTTGAACAATATCTGTATGTATTCTCTTCCTTGCCTAGATGCTGACATGCCGTTTAAAAAAATTGAAATCGCCCTAATTACCTTTTATTTTTCTATTCTTCTTTGCACTTCCTGGTTCTCCTCCCATGGAAGTAGGCGTGTTTCTAGCCTCTCCCAGACTCCTGGGAGCTAGTCTCAGGCTTCCCAGGATGCCACTGAGCATGTGCGGGAACGAGCGGTGAATGCTGGGAGCACAGCATTCACCACATCCAGGAAATAAATACTTGTGGGCTTCAAATGCCCACAATGAAGATGGAAACTGCCTGCAGTGAATAATATAAGTTATTCTTTCCGAGGAAATCTGACACAGGCGGACATATTACACACAATATGTGAGTATGTAATGCTGAGAAGAAAAGTTTGTGAATTAACTCAAAAAAAAAAAAAAACGATAGATAGGTGGACCCCCGCTTTAACTACAAAACTGTGTGTGCTCTTTCTACTGATAGTATGGAACCCAAGGTGTCAGAGGGTAGGGTAGATCTGGGTGCTCGGGATGGCCAGTGGGAAATAGAACAACACAGCAGCTCCCAAGGGAGTAGTGCGCTACATGGAGGTCCCCCCGAGATTTCCCTGCTGGAATGCCCGAACAGATCAGGAGAGGGGTTGAAAATAGGAGAAATTATGGACCCAGCCATGGCCACTCAATGGAGTCGAGAGTGTGGAGGCTCATCCCAGAAAACCACTGTTCTGAGACTGCCAGGGGATCAGTGGTTTGACCGAGAGGTACGGCAGCTGATAAGGAGAGCTGTACCAGACCAAGGGTGTTATCTCCTAGATCTAAAGCAGGATATGCAGGAATATTGCACTTATGTCCTGTTAGAGTGGAAAGAATACACCCCAACAGAGTTTAGAGAGGGGATGGTGAGCTTAGCAGAAGGCCTTGATGGGCAAGTGATCCCTGCACAAGAATCAGAAGGGTCAGAAGAGAACCCCCGCAGTGACCCCCCCAGGGAGTCCATAGACAAGGAGGAAGAATTTGAGAGCTGGATGGACCAGGCAACGCAAGCCCTAGAGGATTGGAATGTCCCAGGACATTTAGGAAGATGGTGGATCAGTGAGAGCTTATTAAGTCCAGCAAGTGATGTTATCAGAAGTTTAAGGAGAGGGAAACCAGACTGTGATGCCAAAGACTATATCAAGGCCCTCTATGCTGTGTATGGAACGGTGGAAAAATTATCTGACCTGATGTATCAGTTTGAGCATACTCATCAGAAGAAGGGAGAAAAGCTGTCAGCCTACATTGTTCGCATAGACCAAATATTGCATCAAATCATCATGAAGAAGGATGTCGACCCCAAAGAGGCTGATAAAGTCAGACTAGAACGAACTTTACAAGGGGCTAGACCAAACCATTCTATTGCTCTTCGATTACTCCTTAAAGGTCCCAACAAGGCTCTTTCTTATCCAGAACTGATGGGACTAGTGCGTGAAGAAGAGGCAATCCTGGAAGAAAAGGACAGAGAAGCCCGGCCGGTCACTGGCACTTCCCATAAGAAAGAGAGGGTTGCTGCACAGTTAGTTTCAGTGGGGAGTGAGGAAGAGGAAAATGAAGAAGAATATGAATGGGAAGAACACCGCAAGACCTCAATGGTGAAACCCACCTCAGGGCCCATCTGGGCTAAACCAGTCGAGGATAGACCCCAGGCTAAAGTCAAATTGCAAAAAACTCTGTTACGAGTAATGAGGGCACAAGCTAAGAGTCCGAATGACCAGGTGGACACTCGGAGGTGTTACCAGTGCGGGGAACTTGGAGTTACAGAATCAAATGCCCGCAGAGGGGTCCAAATGCTGAACTGTTAGGAGAATTAGTGAAAATGTTGAAGACCCCGTTGAAAGTACAGCCAGCGGGAAACTTTCGGGGTCTCAGTGAAGGAGCCAGCTGAGAACCCCGTTGAACAACAGAGCTCCAAGAAGCAGAAGGAAGAGGTGGTGGAAGAAAGGACAAGGAAGAAGAATGTCCCAGGACCGCAGACGGACAAGTAACCCTACACCGGGTTTGAGGAGCCTGAGTGAAGAAAGTCAATGCTACACCAGTCTCTAAGGCCATGGCCAGGTCCTTGTAGAATGTCCGCTAAAAGGCCCACCCAGAGAGCATTGCTCAAGGGAACTCCACCTCATTGCCCAGGATTAATGACCGGAATCCTAAGAGTACCAAGAAAAGGAGGAGAGATAACCCTACTAACACTAAGGGGGATTTGGAGAGTTTTCCGGAGAGACTAGTGGGACTCTCCCCTCTCGTGTCAGTGCAAATAGAAGGGGTCTATACTAAGGCTCTGTTAGACATGGGGGCACAAGTTACACTGTTGTACTGAGATTTCTACGACAAGCACTTAAGGCACATCCCCATAGGCAAGTTGGAGGAGCTAGAGATTTGGGGAATCGGGACCACCAGGTGTCCATATGATGGCTACATTCCCATTCGAATTTCCTTTGGGCCTGCAGTTGTTGGCAGAGAAGGGACCTTTGACACACTGGCAGTGGTGTGCCCCAGACCCCTCGGAGCTGGGCTAAATTCCATATTGGTGGGAACAAACACGGATCTAGTAAGAAGACTGTTGTCTTCTGTGCTTAGTTAAGATGGGTCCACCCCCAATAGGATTCATCCACAGCTACGACAAGCTTGTCGACAGGTGGTGAGAGAGCAGAGAGCTCCGAGAGGAGAAGTGGGATGGCTATGGAAACTGTAAGCCCGGAAAAGTACCCTAGGGCTGGGAGAGGTTGCTCAGGTGAAGGCCACAGTCAAATTAACATGGGATCAGCCAGGTCCGTTTGTAGTACTGGAAACAAACAAAAGGGTCAGAGCGATGAGATTGGAGATGGTTCCTGAGCTGGTTCCCACCCGAGACTTGAGCAGAACAGGGAAAAGAGTACCCATTCAACTGAAGAATGTGACTGACCAACCAATAATGCTGGAGGCTCAGATGTTAGTGGGGCAGGTGAGTGCTGCCACCCCTGTCCTTCCAGAAGAAGCAAAGAGCGAGGCAAGTATCCAGGGTCTACAGAAAGAGCTTCAATACTGTTCAGATAACCTGCCTCCCTCCTGGAAAGAAAGGGCAAAGATCCAACTGAAGAGATGGAAGAAGCTGTTTGCCAAAGATGACTTTGATGTTGGATGCACTCAGAGTGCTAAACACAGAATTTGTCTTCAGGAGGATAAACCGTTCTGTGAGAGGGCCCGGAGAGTACCGCTCAGTGCCTTGGAAGACTTAAGAGAACAACTGGCTGAGTTGAAGAAGTCAGGGGTAATCCAAGAGTCTCGGAGCCCCTATACTTCCCTGATCATGGTTGTGAGAAAGAAAAATCGGTCTCTTCGCATGTGTATTGACTACCGCATGCTGAATAGATGCACCATTCCCGATCAATACACCACTCCTTGCATTGAAGATGCTTTGCAGTGCCTCACTGGGGCCAAGTGGTTCAGTGTGTTGGATCTCAAGAGTGGGCACTACCAAATCCCCATGCATTTGGAAGACCAAGAGAAGACAGCATTTATATGCCCGTTGGGTTTCTATGAGTTCAGCCAAATGCCTCAGGGCTTGTCGGGGGCCCCTGCAATGTTCCAACGCCTCATGGAGAAGACAGTTGGGGATATGAATCTTGTGGAGGTCCTGGTGTACCTTGATGACATTATCATGTTTGGAAGGACCCTAGAGGAGCATGAAGCTCGACTGGAGAAGGTGTTCTCTTGGCTCCATGAAGAGGGACTGGAACTGTCATTAGAGAAGTGTCAGTTCTATCGGACTTCTGTCACATACTTGGGACATGTGGTCTCAGCAGGAGGAATTGCCACTGATCCACAGAAGTTGGAAGCTGTCACCAGTTGGCCTCGATCGAGAACGGTGACTGAATTGAGATCCTTCCTGGGGTTCTGCTCCTACTACCGAAGATTTGTGGAAAATTTTGCCACGATCGCCCGACCCCTCAACGAGTTATTGAACAAGATCATGGGGGAAGGTGAAGAAGAGGTGAAGAGGAAAAGGAGTGGCATTTGCCAGAGAGGGGAGTCTGTACAGAGTCAGTTGGCTCATGCATGCGAGGAAGCATTTCGGAAATTAAAGAAGAACCTCACAGAGGCCCTGGTCTTGGCTTACGATGACCCAAGTTTACCCTACGAGTTGCACGTGGATGCAAGCAGAGATGGTTTAGGGGGAGTGCTGTATCAACATCAGGCAGGAATGTTGGGGCCCATAGCCTATGTGAGTAGGAGTCTCACTCCGTCAGAGAAGAATTACGCTGTGCATAAGCTAGAGTTCTTGGCCCTCAAGTGGACGGTGGTCGACAAGTTAAGAGATTACTTGTATGGGGCCGAGTTCACTGTGAAGATGGACAACAACCCTCTAACCTACGTCTTGACGATGGACAAACTGGATGCCACGGGACACAGGTGGATAACAGCGTTGGCTGGTTTCCGTTTCAATCTGAAGTATCGGCCGGTAGTTGGAAACCGATATGCGGATGCATTATCTCGTAGACCCCACCGAGAGAAGGAAGAACCAACAGAATGGGCCTGTGTGCCTGAAGAAGGAGTGCAAGCTCTGTGTCAGGGTCTGGACAAGGGGATGAGAGGAGGAGTGGCTGCAGAATACCTAGGAGTTCATCCATCCGGTATTCCTAGACGTTATTGTGGACTGACTCAAGTGAGGGGAAAAGGCCTACTGCAATTGTCAAAAAGAGACCTGAAAAGGGATCAGGAGGAAGATCCACTAGGCCAATTAGTAATGCAGGCATTAAAGAATCAGGACCCAGGGTTGTTACTAAAGAGTTGTGAGCCAGGGGCGAAGACTTTGCACAGAGAATGGGATCGATTGAGACTCAGAAATGGAGTATTATATCAATGTTGCCTCACTGAAAACAATGAAGAGTGGTGGCAGCTATTCCTTCCAGAGAAACATCATACCACTGTCCTAGCATCCCTTCACGATGAACACAGTCACCTGGGAACAGAAAGAACTTTTCAACTGATTAGGGATAGGTTTTACTTGCCCAGTCTCCAAAAGGAAGTTGAGAGTTATTGTCAATATTGCTTCACATGTATCCAGAGGAAGACTTTACCAGTGAGGGCAGCCTCTATGGGTCATTTACAGAGCCAAGAACCCCTGGAGTTGGTGTGCATTGACTTTTTGTGCTTGGAGCCCGATGCAGGTGGAAGAAGTAATATCTTGGTGGTAACGGATCACTTCACCCGTTATGCGCAATCCTATCCCACGAAAGATCAGAAGGCGAGTACAGTTGCCAAGGTGCTCGTGGAGAAGTTCTTCGTACATTACGGATTACCAGTGAGGGTCCATTCGGACCAAGGAAGGGACTTCAAGAGGCAGTTGGTACATCAGCTGTGTACCCTTTTGGGCATCAAGAAGTCTTGCACAACGCCCTATCACCCTCAAGGTGTTCCTCAACCAGAGTGCTTTAAT
Source organism: Aquarana catesbeiana (assembly GCF_042186555.1). Classification (NCBI taxonomy): domain Eukaryota; kingdom Metazoa; phylum Chordata; class Amphibia; order Anura; family Ranidae; genus Aquarana; species Aquarana catesbeiana. The sequence goes on from NC_133324.1 coordinate 659,124,487, forward strand.
AGGACCTTGCTGAACATGTTGGGAACTCTGGCGCCAGACAAGAGGCAACACTGGGGAAATCATATAGCAGCATTGGTCCATGCATACAACTGTACTGAGAGTGATGCCATTGGATATTCGCCATACAGGTTGATGTTTGGGAGAGAGGCCCGGCTCCCCACTGATCTGGCTTTTGGCACGTCTTTGGACGATGTTTCTCTTACCTCGCACAGAGGCTATGTGAGCAGACTAAGGTAAAATCTGAGGCAAGCCTATGAACAATCAGTAGAGCATGCTACTGCAAGAGAGTCCAGAAATAAAAGGAACTATGATGCCAGGGTAAAGATCCTAGACCTGCAGACAGGGGACCGAGTGTTAGTGAAGAATTTGGGCATGCAGGGGAAACACAAGTTGGCAGACAGATGGGGGTCGCTATTGTTGTGTGTAAACTGAAACCTGGGCTGCTTGTGTATCAGATCCGACCAGAAAGAGAGACTAGTCCAAAGAAGATATGGCATCGGAATCATTTGCTACTTCTGTCTGATGCAGTGTGGATTCCGACAGACTCTCAGATGTCGCCTCAAAGGTCAACCTCGACCCGTACATGGTCACAAAAGACGAGGTTACCAAGAATCAGTGATAGTGATGAATCCGAAGATGATTATGGACATGCAGAACCCTTTAGTCCAGTGTCATCATTGGTGAAGAGACAGGTAGAAGAAGAAGAAGACATGATGTTGGTACCTGGGGAGTTCTGGGAGCAGGAAGAGGACCTAATGTGCAGTCCAGCTGAACAAGGAAAGCAGAGAAAAAAGACCAGGAGGTCTCTTGAGCAGGGTCTAAGGAAGCAGAGGAAAATGGTGAGGTGACAGATGCTGGAGCTGAAACAATGATCTCTGAAGAACAGATTGGAGACTTGATAGACTTTCTTAGCGAAGTACTGTTGACCCCAGAAATTGAGGAGCTAGGAAAGGACTTTACCGATGAAGCTCAGGATCCGCCCATCAGAGTTAAAGACTCACCTCAGCATGATGAGGGTCCTGTACCTAGGACCTTAAGGCGGAAAGTGCAGCCGCCACAGAGACTAACGTATGATGCGTTGGGAGGGAGCTCCGAAGAGCAGGTCCCCACAGTTAAAAGATCAGATCCCAGGGCTATGTCCTCCACTGTCAATTGGATAGGGGACAAATCCACCATAACCTATGACACCGAAGGGTGGGACACGGCAATTGCCCTGGCCTTCTCAAAAGTGGATTGTGAACTTACCGAAGAAATGTATAGTTTTATTAGAGAGAGTCCAGAATTATGTGGTTATTTGTCTAGCCTGCAGTGAGATTAGGTTTTTAACCTGTGTCAATTTTTCAGACCGTTGGATTCCATCTTTGGGGACCAAAGACTCAAAGCAGGGGGAGTATGTAGCGCTGACATTTTTGCTTTCTAATGCCATATAATGCAAAACAATATACAATGTTATATACTGGTATTTGGCTCCCTCTAGCGGTATAAATGTGAAAGAGACTTTGCTTATTTACACACAAAGAAATTGACAGAGCCTGACAGGAAGTGACTTAATGTTTACTTTGTGAAAGGATTTTTCCTACCCAGAATGCCCACTCTCCTTCCAAGTGGGCACTGAGTGGCTGAACTGCATGCTGGGTAGGACATTAAATGGCCCGGTGTGGCCATCTTCTTCCTCTTTTGGACACGTGGCCTGCCTACAAGGACCTGTGAGGAGGTGTTCCAAAGAGCGCTGCCTACATCCTGCGGAGTGGAGCAAGCCATGGACTCTGCTCAACCCCAGTGTGCTGAGGAACCAGTGTGAGTGGATCGGGAAGGATCCAAAGACACCTGACAGAGTCATTTGAGGGTTCTGGTTGGCCGGTGAAGCTGAGCAGCGTGACAGCGTGGCTGCATCAAACAGGCTGAGATCTTGTGGAACAGAGGCATCCAACTTTCCAGACCTGGTATGGTGAGAGGGCTGTTGCCCAACTTTCTTTAACGCACCTTACACACTTAGACGCATACCGCAGTATTGCTGAGCCCTGTAGTTCCGCAGAGGGGCCCCACTCATATAGACTGAATTCAAGCAGTTCAACAGTCTACACTTCATTGAGACGCCAATACTGTGTGGTTCAAAGACATCAGTATCAGAGGCAGTTACAAATGTGTTATACAGCAAGAACAGTTTCAATCATTATTCTACACGATTGCTTTGCTTATTAAACCTTTGGATTACAATCACTGCAGTATAATAGCTAGCAGAAGACAGAAGATCAAAGACTACAAGTTCTATTGCAAGGCCTTGTGTTCAGTCACAGTGACAAAGGACTGCATCATAAAGAAGGGGGGGCTCCTTAGCAACTGTATTGTGCTGTGTTTATAATTTTGCGTTACTGTGTTTGTTACAGTGTGCTGGAAGTGGAAAGGTGCCCAGTGTCAATGCTTTGTCGTTCTGAGCACTAGTCCCACTTGGGGACACATATATATGTATATATACTTTAGCTGTATGGTGTGTACTTTTGACAGCCTTTTACAATATCATTTATTGCTGCTTATTTGTTTTGTACAACTTGATTCAGAGGTGTTTCTCTAAGTTACTAAATCTAATCTTTCTTCAGTAAAATGAATCGTTGATTTAACTACAAAACTGTGTGTGCTCTTTCTACTGATAGTATGGAACCCAAGGTGTCAGAGGGTAGGGTAGATCTGGGTTCTCGGGATGGCCAGTGGGAAACAGAACAACACAGCAGCTCCCAAAGGAGTAGTGTGCTACATAATTATAACATGTTTGTTATTTAAAAAAAATAAGGCTTTGCAATCTTAATAATTCTCTGGTGCTTTTTTTTGTTATTTCCGACAACAAAACCATAGATTTTTGTTTGAAGGATGTTGCCTCCAACTTGTCTTGCATACACACAGTCACACAAATGTTGGCCAACAATTACAAACGTGGGAACGTGGTGATGTTCAAGACGTATGACGAGTTGAGGAAAAGGAAGTTTAATAGCCAGTGTGGCTCCTTCTGCTTGATTCCGAGCATGCGTGAACTTTTGTGCGTCGGACTTGTGTACACATGATCGGAAATTCCGACAACAAAGTTTTGTTGACGGAAAATTTAAGAACCTGCTATCAAACATTTGTTGGCTGAAAGTCCTACAGCAAATGTTCGATGGAGCATATACACAGTCTGACTTTCAGCCAACAAACTCACATCCAACATTTGTCGGAAAATCCAGTTGTGTGTATGGGGCATAACTAGTAACCCAAACAGTTATACAGTATATTGCATTGCTCTTCTATGATTCTATTTGGGCTTTCAAACACATGGGGGTTAAAGGCAAATCCACTTTGCACTACAAGTGCACTGCAAGTGCACTTGAAAGTGCACTTGCAGTGCACTTGGAAGTGCAGTCGCTGTAGATCTGAGGGGGACATGCAAGGGAAAATAAAAAAGCAGCATTTTAGCTTGCACATGATTAGATGTTAACATCAGCAGAGCTTCCCCTCATTTCAGATCTACCCCTCAGAGTTAAAGCAACTGCACTTCCAAGTGCATTTGTAATGCAAAGTGGATTTGCCTTTCATAAATAACCCCCATAGTATGTTTGGAGACAAGATTAAAGTCTTTGTAAAACATTGCCTATTTTTCTAGCACAATTTTTTCTTGCTTCTTTCATTAATAGTATTTTTGTGGTCTTAAGGATGGGGGTTTACTAGAAAGAGATCAGCAGAAAAGTATAAAAACACATGTAACATCATTGCTAAGCTTGTAATGTTCTTGCAGGGACTTCTGCTGCAAGGGCAGTCACTATGGACATAGAAACACCCACCAAAGCCCTTTCTCTACACCCAGTCTGTGGGTAGGTTCTTGGTAGTCAAGACAAAAGCATTGTTTTTTTGGAAAATGATTAATGTGGGCATGTTGTATGTGAGAGACAGGGGAGGGAGATAGGTGGAATTTTGTAATCCAACCGGAAAGGTTGAAAAAATGCTTGGGATTTTAGTGCAGCAAAGGCAGAGTGTTGTCAGCTCAAAGAGGAAGTTGGGAGCACACTGGATTTTTTTGGCAGATCGCTATGTATTTTTCTGTACTGAGGCTGGGTTCACACTTTCCAATTCGCATGACAGGAGAGTGTGACAGGCTGTCTATGGAGCCGGTTCACACATCTCTGGGGCGGCCATGGAGTGCACAGCCGAAGGGTCCTGTGCGTCTTTGGCTTTGTTACAGGACCCAATTCAGAAAAAAATTCAGACCTAATTTAGACCTGAAACGGTGAACAGGGACGCACCAAACCCCCTGCTGTGTCCTGCACCGCACATAGTATGAACCCAGCCTTAAAGTGATAAAACATGGGTGGGGAAATGTGCATGTTTGTTCAGCCATGTACTAAATACTTTTTATATTTTTCTCTCAAATACACTTTAGGAAAGTATATAGAAAAAAAGTAACTGACTCTAACAAACAAGTAAATTGGGTAAAATATTAAAAACTTTGGCATGTCACAGCTTATGACAGAGACATATCATGTGAACCATATTATTTCAGATCATTGAATCCAAATGCTTCAAACGCTAATTATAAGACAGAAATCACAATCTGGAACTTTGCCAAAGAATTTCTCACTCCCTGTGGAGTTCCGTTTTGCCGCCTTGTTAAGCATTTACAACAGCTGATTGAATTCCTGAAGGATAATTGTCATATCAGGCTTTTTAATTGATAGATCCGGGTCCAAGGTCCTCCTGCCTTTTTTCCTTACCTTTTATTCAGACAGCAATAAATTATGGGGTTGTACATAGTTGAGCTCATTGCCAGCCAAAAAATAGCCAAGTAGATTTGTTGGATGTATTTCCATCTTTCCACTTTGATGTCTAATGCAGTAACGATAAAAAATATATGATAGGGAAGCCAACAAATTGCAAACGTCACAACGACCACAATCATCATTTTGACCACCTGCAAAAGAAAAGAACGTTTTCAACACTGAAGTCATAATTACATTTATAACAACTGGTTTATAGCAAATAAAATGGCACGATTGTATCAATTTAAGATGTCAACTTGGAAATAGACATTCACAAAGTAATCTGGATCAATCAAATATGAATTTTGGCTGTCCTTTATGAGTCTGATTTTAAAGCTCACAAATTAAAGATAGAATCGTTTTAAAATCTCTCCAAAAACATGAATATTCATTTATAGACATTAATTTAATCCATGCTGTTAATATACTAACCTGTACTATACAGTAGAAGTGGAGATATGTGTGTTTAGGTGCTAAATGGCTTCCATATATTCAACACAGTGTAACAATGTTTTAATATAAAAAAAAGAGAACACCCAGTACTAGTGTCCGGGTAAGGGGTTACTATAGCAACAATTATTAGTATTTATTGTCAAGAATTGCTAGCTGTATTGCCAAAAAATATATAAATCTTTTTATTAAATGATTAAAATACAATTAAGCATATTGTGCAACAACCTGAATTAGAATAAAAATAGATTGAGTTTGATTAGGTCCGATAGGGCCCAGTTACTACATACATGATTGGATATCAAGCCAGACAGAACAAACAAATCAATACATTAAACAAAAAACAAATAACACACAATGAAGATCAACGTCCGGATGCTTGAGGATCTTGCTGATTGCTGACTGGTAATAAATTAATATAATAATAATTGGTGATTTAATTTAATTGGTTAATGGGATATCAATGTCCCATGTAAGCAGAAAAGTACCTGTCAATACCTGTCAACAGCAAGAGAGATCCTTTGGGGATGGATGGAGGGGGGGGAGGATGTGTGGTGCTACCTTCTACTATTGTGTATCATCCTAATACTTGGCGGCAAATTTCAAAAGCTGGACTAATTAAATGAAGGCAGCAGAAGTCCACAAGGTGATGACCTGTCCCATAGGGTAATATCAAGTGAGTTGAAGATGTTGGTAAGCAAAGTGCAATGAGGAGATGGTTATCCACATGGGTGATTTTGGGCAAAAGTCACTAATGATAAATTAGTAAATGTGAGATAAACTCGTGAATGAATGAAAATAAGGAACTTTACCATTTGTTGCACTGCTTGATTGAAAATTTATCCTCTGGGTTCTGATCAAAAATGATCGTGCATCAAACTGTCCTCTTCATGAGAAGGAGATGTGGTAGTAAGTACAGCTTTGAATCCGGTATCAAAGGCTGGAGGGATAGCGGGACTTAAGGATAGTACACCGCAAACTTTACCTCCTTCTCAGACCAATGCTGTGGAAGCCACCCGCTGACTTCATTTAATTAGTCCAGCTTTTGAAATTTGCCGCCAAGTATTAGGATGATACACAATAGTAGAAGGTAGCACCACACATCCTCCCCCCCATCCATCCTCATCCATCCCCAAAGGATCTCTCTTGCTGTTGACAGGTATTGACAGGTACTTTTCGGCTTACATGGGACATTAACCAATTAAATTAAATCACCAATTATTATTATATTAATTTATTACCAGTCAGCAATCAGCAAGATCCTCAAGCGTCCGGACGTTGATCTTCGTTGTGTGTTATTTGTTTTTTGTTTAATGTATTGTTTTTGTTTGTTCTGTCTGGCTTGATATCCAATCATGTATGTAGTAACTGGGCCCTATCGGACCTAATCAAACTCAATCTATTTTTATTCTAATTCAGGTTGTTGCACAATATGCTTAATTGTATTTTAATCATTTAATAAAGAGATTTATATATTTTTTGGCAATACAGCTAGCAATTCTTGACAATAAATACTAATAATTGTTGCTATAGTAACCCCTTACCCGGACACTAGTACTGGGTGTTCTCTTTCTTTTATATGCAATTATGGTTACAGCATGAGTTTATATATGTAAATACTACCTACAGGTCATTTAATCATCTGACCACTCTCAGGTGTAACTTGTTCCAACTTTCCCCTCCCCTTAGTTTAGTCTAACAATGTTTTAACCCTTACATATTCATAGCAAACTATTGCTTAAAAAAACATAAATATCTTCATTATACTGTAGGTCAGTAATTAAAAGAACAGGGATGCTTGAAGTTGCTGGATTATTCTTTGATGGATCAATATGTTATGCTCACTGGGCTGTAACTTCTTCTTTTTAATGTTGGTGTTTTTCTTGGGGACACACCCAGTTACATGCATAAATAACTGTTTATAACCTACTCTTTAGTATGTGTTTATACAATTTTCAAAAAATTTGTATAATTTTATAAATAATAGCAATTGCTAGTTTTAAATTAAAGGGATACATGTGTGTATGGGATGTAAGGGAATGTAAGCCATGTATGGATTTGTACATTTTTCTTTTTATAGTTACTATGGTCAGGGTTAAAACATTATTTTAAAATGTTCATAATACTACCTGACAAATAATATATTCATATGTGTATTCAGAAAACTATGAAATGTTACATATTATTATTTCATACCAGCATTTGATTATAGCTGTACCTGAAAAGTACACACACACACAGGTGAATGAGTCATAACAGTGAATCAACTCTATTGAATGATTTTGTCCAGGAGTTGCAATGCAAAATTGCTCATAAGAAGACTTTACTGTTGTGCTGTTATTTTGGTAATCCTACAGTACATATTTACCATAAAAGAGTCATGCTACTTAATATTGTTAAAAATTACAATCATGAACAATAAATATATAACGCGTGCAGTTTGCACCAAATGAAGGCCAAAACAAAGAAAAGTCCAAGTGCAGTTAAACAGTTTGTGAAAATGGATAAAGGGATCCTCTTCTTAAATGCTCAAAAAGATCCATGTAGACAGTGGACATCCATCACCATTTAAAAAGATCCAAGCCATGACAATACCACCTTATGATGGGAAGAATGCAGGCTTACCAGCTTCATAAGACCCTCTAATAAAGAAAGGTAAGCAGAGAATGTGGCCAAACAACCCGGCCAGGGCCCAGGAGCATTTCTAAAGGATCCCCTCAGAGGCAAATGTTTAGACAGTGATGATCATCCCAGAATCATCTCAATAGCCTCATTCCCAAAAACATGGGGGAAAATGCTCCAAATAATGTAAACCCTTTTGACTCGATTTATTAAAATTTTAAATTGTGCTTACATCTATAAATTGTAAATAGTGCTAAAGTAAAAAACTTAAGTGGCTGAACATACAGCAGACTATCCACACTTCCGAGAATGAGAACAACATCGCGTGTGATGAAACGTGTAGGGCAGAGTGACGTGCTGACATCATCGCATGTTCTCATTCCCAGAAGTGCAAGTGATCTGCTGTATGTTCAGCCGATTGATTGTAATACAGAGGTAGATTAACTAAAATTGGATCACTCAGAATCTGGTGCAGCTAAGCATGGCAGCCAATCAGCTTCTAACTTTAGCTCGTTCAATTAAGCTTTGACAATAAAACATGGACGCTGATTGGTTTTTATGCAGAGCTATACCAGATTTTACACTCAGATTTTACAGTTTTAGTAAATCTCACCCACAGTTTTTTAAAAAAATGTAGTTTACCTGAAAGAAATTTTATTCTCTACCAAGCTGATTTGTACCTTCAACAAAATATAATTCAATACATTTTATAAATAAAAATTGATCATATTTCATTTTGACAGAATAAGCAATTATTTGAGTTTTTTTTTCAAAATGATGAGGATGGTTTTATTCCTTTATTTTATACAGGTTAAGATTTATACCTTAATAAATACAATCTCTCACGGTCTAGCTATGCTCTGAAGAAGTGTCCTCATTATATGAAGAAATGTCATCATTATACACTAGCATAAGATTCACAATATAAATAAGTGCACTTTGATACGATCTATGAAAATGTATATATTTAAAAATTCCATTCGTATTGCTCAAGCAATATGAGAATATAGCAGCTTTGTATTTGAAACTCAAGAATGGTTTTTCCATTTAATTTTCAAGTCAGTATTGAGTATGATAAATACTTAAATTATCACTGTTTACAAAATGTATTTTGGAATCTAAAAAGAATAAAATGTGACCTGCCCAATTGTCACGCTCAATTCATTACTATTGGGCCCAAATCAGCAGTAAAGTCATTATATTTTGGTACTTTTTGGAGTAAAACATAAAAATGGCATTACAGCAACAGCAGGAGATACGTTTGAGCCATAGATGCATATTAAAAAACCTTCTTGACTACCGTTTTTTGTGAAAAGGTTCAAAGTAAATCTTGGGTTTTGGAGATTCATTGTCCAAGGAAATGTATGTTATGATTTGCCAGGATTGTTTTTAAAAAAAACATAATGCACTTCATGGTCTTTGAATTATGCCCATCAGACTTAGAAGGGGCAATAAGGGGGATTTTGGTTAAACAACCCCCTTGCTATAAGATGGGGGGGGGCAAAGCAGTGATAGTGTCAGTGAACTAGATGATTTGGCAGGGAAAGAAGACAAACTTCATAGAGAGATTAGGGTCAGTTAGGAAACTGAACTTTAAGTCTGATTGCTAGCTCTTTAGGCAATCAATGCCTGGTGCACTTTTAAATTGTTATTATTATTATTGGCTTCTTTGTCTTTCATTTTATTTTGTGGTTAATGTAAAGTGATTGAAAAGGCTTATTTTTTTTTCCATTAAAATGACAAATATGTGACACTTACCTGCTCTGTGCAATAGTATTGCACAGAGCAATTGCAAACCTCCTTTTCTGCAGTTCCCCACCAATGCTCTAGGCTCCACCTCATTTCTGAGTCTGGCTGTGTGTGTTCATAGTCACACACAGCATGGCCTGACAACACTCCCTCCTTGTTGGATTTGACTGACTGCTCTCAGTAAAACCCATAAACCCGGGAAGAGAGAAGGGGTGTGGGCAGGGACAGAGTGGTATCAGGTAAATATTTTTTTTTTTGGGGGGGGGGCAAAAACAGTGGAAGGTTTTTTTCTTTTACTGAAATGATATTTAATTTTTCCAATACAATAAGAAAGATAGGAACAAAAAAAAAAAAAACAATATAAAAACAAGAGTAGTAATAGAATATCAATACATCTTGTGTGAATAATGCTACCCAAATAAAAAGCGAGAGTGGCAGCAGTCTTATTCTATAAACAAACATGAATAAAGCAAGACTTGCAGAGCATCAATTTATAGGAGCAAACGTCTACGACATAGAGGTCCTTTGTTCGCAAAAATTGCCAAGAAAACAACATTCGGGCAATCGAAACAATAACATACAATGAAGGAGGCCTGCCATGAAATATATATATATATATATATATATATATATATATATATATATATATATATATATATATATATATATATATATTAATATATATATATATATATATATATATATATATATATATATATATATATATAACAGCCACAGCCTTCACTGTTCAGCCAGAGCCTACCGGAGCTCTACAAAATAGGAAGAATGCACATAAAGACAATAAACAAAAAAGAAAGAGAAAGGCAAAGGAAGAGAGAAGGGGGGAATGGAAAAGGAGCTAATCAGGGACCCTAGGTGTTTGAGGTTCAGTGGAAGGTTTTTGGTTTTTTTACCTTAAGCAAAGAATGCAGTGCTAAAGCCTCCACTGTTTTATTATAAATGTTCCCCCTGTGACCCATTAAATACTTGACTATTTATTCTTATTTACACAAAAAAACAAAAAAAAAAAACACTATACACTTACAATTTAACATTTCACTGCTGCAGCTTCCAGCTTTCTCTGTGCCACTTTCCCTAACTTCCAGTGGGGTCTCCTCAATGAGACTACATCTCCTGCCACCACTGTTCATGTGGGATGAGTTGCAGAGCATATTTGCTGGTCTCTCCATATGACATCAGAACAACATACTGTACCTAAAGTGGTATTAAACCCAAAAATAGAAATGTGCTATAGTGTAGCCTGCCAATCCTTAGATGTGGTGGCTGCATTTGTTTTATTTTTCTTAGGCTTTTTTTCCCTTCATGCCACCTGGTGATCCAGCCAATAACAGTATTAGGGTGCTTGCATCTTGGATAAAGTTGTAAAGCAGACACCTTTGGACAGCAGTATTGTCAGTCTTGGGGGAGGTAGTGTTAGACTAACAGATTTAGATGAACTAATAAATTGAAGCTGAACTCAAGCTAAAAAATTTTTAAGCAATTACAGCGAACGTTTTTTTTCCCTTTTGGGATAAAGGTTTTCTTAAATGGATAAAAACTGACCATTTTAAGCACCTGTGTCGGTGTTAAATGTTTTTTCTCAACCCTCTATCTGCTACTTTGAATGGACAGCTTTGTCTGTCAAAGTAAGCTGAAAACCAACAGACTTACTGGATGGATCATTAGGTGAAAATAAAGGAAAACGCCTAAAAGAAGAAAATGAATGCAGCCACACATCTAAGAGTTGGTAAGCTGCAATATAATAATTTTAGTTTTTTGGTCTAATACTGCTTTAAAGAGGCACTGAGAACTAGACATGTATGTGTAATCAGATAAAGGACAACTTCAAACAAGCTCAATAGCTCTGACAAGGCACCACCCACACATCAAAGCTTCCCTCAACGGGCACTCAACAGTAGCTCAAACCACAGAAATACAAAAGGGAGCATCAAATCAAAACTGGAGTCCAAGATTATTTGAATTGTTGATAAAAGTAGCCATATGCAATGGCCAACATGTTTCGGGGCAACACTGCCATAGATCATTCATCAAAGGGGTGGCAAGGATTGCCACTATGTAAAAAAAATCCCTAGGAACGTTACTTTTGTCTTGTTATACTTATTTACTATAAAACATTCACTTTTATTTGTAATCAGCAAACCAGTCTGGGGCAGGAAAGTTTGACATTAATTGATATCAAAAAGTCATTATTATTAGTTTATTACTCCAGTTAAACTACAGAAGCATTAATGCCAAGGTTGTTTCTGTTGCTTTCTCGCAGGTGACATAATTTGCTCTTGAGTTAATGGAACTTTGGTCACCTTCAACCCTGTAGTGGTTATTCCAAAAATGTTATTCACTTATTTTTTAAATACCCCATAGCAACGAAACATCGATAACATTTTTCCTGAATTAAAAGCTAAATGGTGCTTTGAGTTACTGCTTTTTGTTCATCATTGCTTTATGTACTGGTCTTCTAGAAAGGCCAAGGGGTGTCAGTGTACATAACTAACATGTTATAAACATTTTTTTTATTGCAGTATATTAATATATCCAAAGTAATCACTGAGATTGTGTTTCATATTTCTCCCTTGGACAGATCTTTAATGGATTACAGAGTAGCTATGTAAAGCGTATACAACACATTAAAGACGCAGCTGCAGGCAGCACATTAAGTTGGAAGAGAATCCTAATGAACTCACCAATAAAACTGATTAATGATTTTCATTCTGGGGAAGTCTGAGCACAACGGTGTTCAAAAATTATCAAAGAACACTAAAATGTAGCTAAATTTTAATTAAGAATGATGATAGAGAAATACAGTTCAGTACATTTTATGTGGTGGTCCCATTACTACAGATGTCTCTGGTGTATTTCTTCCCCCTGGCATATATATTATCTTTCTCAGGAAAAGTTTGTCTTCTGTGTGGTTTACATTTCTTTTTCTTTAGTTAACTCGCTACTATGTACAATTTCTGTAGTTTCTGCTATGCTGTACAGTAGTGTCACCTTTTCTGGAAAGCAGTTATATAGTGATTAGATTTAATTGATGGGTTTCAGGACATAGGGCACCAGAAATGATCAAAACTTTTTTTTCAGCACAGCTACTAAGTAAACTGTTAGAACTGTTGCACGTGACATGGCATTTTACCACTAACCGTACAAGAAAACTAAGTCCTAAAGCCACCAAAAGATCAAGAGTGACTCTTTTCTCTATTCAAGGAATAACAGGAGATGAGGCTTACACCCTGCCTCATAATCTCTCAGTTGTTTACTGTTATAGATGCTAAAGCTAGCCATATACATCTGGGGGCAGTCAGGGATGTAAGCAAATTCTGACCAATATAAAAAAGTCCATGCTGGAATAAATAGTACTAAACGTGAACACAAAATAATTATAAGTCCCATGCAAGGAAAAATACATTAAAAAACAATCCCAAGTGACTGGTGATCCTGTTGACCAAGCAAAAAAGTGTACCCCAGAAGAAACACAACTTCAAACTCCTGGTGAATCACCACAGTGAAAGTAGGATTGAGGCTTACCAAAATACAATGACCCTCAATAAAGAGAGGTCAGAAAGCCATATAGGATGTTAGATGGTTCAGCAAGACTTCTGATTAATTTACTGTAGTTGTGCCAAGGCAATATGGATCACAAAAATCCCCAGCATGTATAGGATATAGAAACTCTATGTCCTGATGTATTCATAAAAAGAGAAAAGCATTCTCCATAACATGAATTGATTAAAACCAGCAAGATTTATTAGAAACATTCGCACTTACAAGATGTATAAGGTATACAGGCATGTAGATCGGTAAAAATGTTTATCCTTCCCACAAGCAAGATGGCCGCAGGTAGTTGGTGCATGCTCAGTGGCATATATTCTGGCTCCACCCTACACATTTCGTCATGGGTGGCATCGTCAGGAGTCAAATTAAATGGGTGATTGTCCGAGCTTAACCTCCGAACGCTAGAATGTCAGTGGCCACCGACATCCTAACAGCCAGAAAGTGATCCACACTGAGTCCATTCAATGTCTGCTGGGGATTCTGGATGACAGCTGCATGTAGCCAAGGAGTTGAGCATACCCAGACTTAAAAAAAAGATGGTGTGGTGTTTCCCCAAAATCTAGTTGACAGATTTAGAGGGGCAAACCCATGCAAAACAACAAGAAGAGAAAAAGCATAGGGCCCCTTCCAAAATCTATACCAGACCCTTGTATGAGTATGCAGCCTGGCTGGCAAGGAAAAGGCAGCCTTCACTCGAACCATACCAGGTCACATTCCCTCAACATGAGGAGGGTACCTATGTCAATGAGGATAATGTCCTGTTTATCACAATCCTGGTTTGTTGGCTGTAGGGGTTTGCAGAAGGGGGCTAATCAGAATCTGGGAGCCACACTTAAACGAGAGGGGGTCCCTAGATACTAGGCACTCACATGAATGAATAAGGGTTACATACTTTTTCCTCCACTTACTGTCCCATAGGCTCAACAGGAAGTGAGAGAATATAATTCCAATTTGAGGGAAATCCCCTTGTCAACTATTGTCAATGGAAAACTGTCCCAATTGGAAGCCTTACCCTCTATTCCCGTTCTATTGGTATCTCATGATTATTTTTCAAGGACATCAACGCAATTAGAAAGAGTGAATCGTGCTAAAAGGGATATAGACAGCAATAAAAACCTGATAGTGGTTCTAACTTCTCAGCACTCTAAAAAAGTTTTGTTTTAGTTATAGTTTAAGTTATAGTGTATGGTGAGAGTTTGAGAAGTAGTTGTTGAGTGGAGTGTTAGCATAATGTTTATACAGACATAGGTGCAACAACCTTTCTGATAAATTAATCTGTAATTAGTTGTTCTGCTACCCAGTGATAGTGGTAGGGTTACTATAAAACTTGCATGATGTATCATTCTTCCTATTGGAACTGTATGGATGTTGTAATTTCCTGTTTCTGTGTTCCTGTTGTTTTCCATAAAAGCAAAATCTTGACTGCCATATCTGCAGCTGATTTCCAACAAAAAGAAAAATTACATTTTATTTTATTTTTTTTTAGCCCTGACCACAACAAACAAAAAAAAAAATACTGTACATTCACTTTGCTAGCATATAACTTTGCTAGCATATAACTAAACAAGGAATAGAAAAGTTCACACTATACACTGATCTCATCTTCTTCATAGTCCCCTAAAGGAAAACAGGAACAAGCAAAATGCTATTAAAAACTGCTGATTTAGAACACTTGAAGACACACTACTGGAGATGAGAGAAAATTGTTTAATGAGTATTATAAAAAATCAGTGGTGCCAAAAGAAAACACATTTTTTACAAGATAAATAATTTTATAACAAAGTGCAAAAGGTTAAGCGAGCCAATTGAACTTTTTTGTGACCATCAGGATGCTGATCTTGGGCAGCACAGTGGCTAAATGGTTACCACTTCAGCCTAGCAGCACTAGGGTTATTAGTTCAAATCCCAACCAGGACACTACCTGCCTGGAGTTTGCATGCTATCCCAGTGCTTGCATGGGTCCCCTCTCACACTCCAAAGACTTGCTGGGAGGTTAATTGGCTCCTGTCTAAACTGACCCTAATATGTGTATGTATGTGATCTGCAGCCAGGTTGTCAGGTCTGGGCTCAGCCCTTCCTTCTCTGAGCTGGCTGCTCAGCTGTCGGCTAATTGCCAGCTCCCATCTCTCTCCACAATTACCCAGCTGTTGTTGATTCTGTTCGTCAGTCCTGCCTACTTAAAGTCGTCCAGTTCACTTGATCTCTGTCTTCGCCTTTGTCAACATCACAGAGACTTTCTCCTGCGTTCCTGTTGAAGACTTGCTCGGCTGACGTTCCTTCTGGCTCTTGATCCTGCTTGCTGTACTACTACGTTTATCTCTGGCTCTCTGACATTTGCTTGGCTGACTACCCGATACGGTTACTGAACTCTGGCTTGTTTTGACTACGCTTACTCTGTTTTCCTTATTATTATTAATATTATTATTAAACAAGTGTGATTTGACTATACTTCTGTCTCGGTCTGATTCTTGGTCCCTGATACAGGTGTACAGTTCTCTACTGTTAAGGCTAGTACACACTATCCATTTTTTTTCATTCAACCCAGCAGGCTGAATGAAAAAATCTGAAGCGCTTGTGAGGAGATCCTGTACTAACAATGTTAGCACAGGGATTTCCCCCACTGTGCTATTGTGTTCTGACTGGGGGAATGCCCCACCCTCTAGAACATGCCACGACCCGCTACGAGGACAGTGGCAGGTGGGGAGTTTGACTGGGGTGGTACACCTGTCAAACGGTAACACAAGTGTCCTAAGGCAAGCTCAGGGAGGTCAGATGCCTAATCTTTTTCAGTTATGCACCTTTGACAGAAACCAGACATTCGACCAGCTTCTTTTGGACCAGCTGCCGTACACAAGCGGCCGATACTGCCCAATCAATGGCCCATGTGTACAACCCCTAAGTCCTAAACATTTGGGCAGGAGCTCAATAGCACACACTTCTATGAAACACCCAGCCATTGCTTGAAGAACTGCTCCCATTGCTACCAGAGTACTGCGCTTAAAATGGGGCACCCTTGCATCTCCGATTGTTGCCTGTAGGATCAGCTTTGGAACTGCTCCAGTCACTTCCCAGGAGTGCCCATCATACAAGATGCAGGAGGTCAGGAGAACTCATTAAGCATGCAGTGGGATTTTCCCCTTAATATTGAGGTATAGTAGTCAACATTACATTGATATCAAGAGGTGCATGAGGCCCCGTTACATCAGCACCATTAGAAGTGCCTCCTTTACTCTTGAGTACAGTATTTAAAGGGACTTCTTTACATTGGTGTTAGGTCGTCATAGGGACCTTCTTTACATTGCTATCAGTGTAACTACTCACCACTTCAAGGCAATCCTGCTCGTATCAGGTGATACAGAGAAGTGCAGTGTCATGTTGGATGCTAGAAAGATCTGCTGTTGATATGCTGGTACAGGCAGGTGGATTGACCCACAGAAAAGTAGTCTGCCTATCAAGCCTATTCCAGCAAATCTATGTGGACCTTTTGACAGCGGGAGGGAGCTGCACTGAGAGAAAAAGAATACTAATATTTTGTAAATGCAGTCATAAAAGACCTTCCATATCAAGACACTCATTTTTAAGAAACACACATTTTAGGGATATTGAGAAAAACAATATTGGACATGCACTTTCACTTTCGCTTGTACTTATACCTACAAAGGTATTAAACAAAAGTGTGTAATGAGCATGGCTAAATTAGCGCTAGGGATCAGGCCTTCTATATAATTAAAACTAATAGGGTTGACATTACTGAAAAAACTTTAAAAAAAGACAGTCAGCGTGCCAATAGCTCTGATAGTTTAACATGTTAAGGATATATTTCATGGACTAGGACAATTGTATGGAGAATATCTGAGATATATGATATAAAACAATTAGCCCAACAGTGGATGCTTCTTGCAGAGTCCTAGAAGCACTGAAAGAAAGACTTGTAAATGATCTTCAAGGAATGAAAATGATTGTCAAAATTAAATACTACAGAGAATAAATTGATTGAATTTTTATAATTTAAAAACCACACATAGATGAACTGCAGATTTTACTGTACTCCAGAGACCTAAGGAAAGATGTAAAGTGGGACTATATCAAATAGTTACACTGGAAGACATAACAAGAAGATTGCTGATGCGAAACAATTTAGTGCAGAAAAAGGCAGTGACATAAAAAGCAAGACACACTGGGGGAGACTTCCACTGCAAGGAAACTACCATGTTACCCTCCTACCACTTACTGTATGATTTACAAAAGTGGAGGGGTGGTTGTTTTCCAAATCTGCAAGAACTGAGCTGATAAATCAAAAACACCAAAGGCACTGTAAGTTAAGGAATGTTATTACAAAATCTGGTGTATTGTCTACTGGCCTACAATAAATGCTCATACTGAGAGAATTATGCTCAAATCACTATACTTGCAGGTTGTAACACAGCAAATCTGCAAATCTTGGCTGGGAATTGTTGTGTTTATTGGAATTTGCCATATTAGGGTCTAGGTTTCCTACAAAAAATTTGATCCAATGATTTATGTGGTTACTTACTAACAATACTTACTAAGGATAAATGCTATGGATGCATTAATAAAATGTAAGACTTTAAGGTATCCCTTGAAAAACACTAAAAGTATCATTTTAAATAAAAAAGTTCCATTACATTCTCCTTTACAGCATATTTTTTTTCTAGAATGTCATGTGCATTATAACTTAATTAAAACAAACACAACTTACATTATGTTCATGCATACAAGCACTGTATATATTTTTTTAAATCAAAGATTAAACCATAATATAGGAGTGACATTAGCTTGTAATATTAAATGTACATATACTGTAGTGATCTAGTATATCTAGCAGAGAGTTACTCATCAATGTTTACTATGGCTTTCATTTTAACAGGCAGACAAACCCTATCTTTGCATAAGAATCTGCAGGGCGCAGACAAAATATTGAGAACACTATATGAAAAAAAGAAATTAACTTAGACTTTGACTGGCAATTAGCAGTATGTGTCACCTACAAAAGAGATGTCTTTGAAGTGTTAGTTTTCAAGGCAACATATGGCAATTACAGTTCCACAGAGGCAGAATAGTTGGAGGTTTAACTGCAAAAGCTTGGGCAAAAAAAAACACGCAAAACTTTAGAAAATGTATCTTCAGGAACAGTCTCAAAAAAAAAAAAAAAGAAAAGAAAAAAGCAGCAAACAGACTACATACACAACTGCAACGTGTGCCAATCAGCAATGAGGAATAGCAATCACTAGTCAAGGTTCATTGTGGATAGATGAATAGAAAAGCTGCTAGGTTAAAGATCCAGCCTCCAAATGGTTGTGACCCAATGTGAACCAATCTAAAAAGAAAGTATATTTTCTTAGGTCCGCGCAACTGCTATTTGGGAACAGTCTATTTTTAAGGCCAATAAAACTCATAGCACAAAATCAAAGACCTGAGAAATGGAAAACAATAATATGATTGATGGATTCCCTGTTGAAATGTTTTCAGCATTTCAATAGATTTGTATTTAAGAAAGCAAAATAAGGTCTTTTTAAAGATTGGGGGATGAAGTGGCATTTACACATTACTTGTGGTATCTTTCGCTTCTCCACTTCCATGGGTTCAAGGCAAATCCTGGGGGGATTTGCAGTCCTGGAGAATCTTTTTAAACCATAATGCAAACGGCCTTTGAACTATGGCTAGCAAAAAATAACAGGGAGGCACATAGCAGCCATAGTGTCAGTGAATTGGAAGCTTTTGTAGTGAATTCATAGGGAAAGGTGACAAACTGCACAGCAAAGAATTGAACGAATTGGCTTCTGTTAGAAAACTGTATTTAATTCTGATTGCTAGTTATTTGAGGAATTTAATCCTTTTCTGCCTTTTGTTTTTGTTGTTCCTATTATATTGCTGCAAACCTTACTTTTAAAATATTGGCTTTACTTTTAGGGGGTGATACTTTGGGGTTCTCATTTATTTTGGGGTATATTTTAATGTTGATTGTGTCTTTATTTTAAGGTAAACTGCCTTTTTTAGGGCTGCAATGCTTCCTGAGCCTAGGTTGGGAGGAAAAGGGAGGGGCCTGATATGTGACATCAATACACACGCTGATGTGGAAGGCGGATGTGCTGTTTCATTGTATACACACGATTTTGCCCTCTGTCATTGAAAGTGAACTTTTAATAAAAACTAACGATTGCTGGAAATGCTGCACTATGGGATGTATTCCTTCCTCTCTACATATCTCTGCTGAGAATGTCATTTTAGAGATTGCTTTGTGAATATGACAGTGGGATTTCATCCAACTGCAGAGCAGCCAGGCGTTTATTGATTTTTGTTGGAAACCATATCTTCTGGGATTGCTTTGTGATAGTGAGTGTGAACCTGTTTAGCCGCTCAGCAGCAAGGCACCTATTGATTTGTGTGTGGGGATCTTTTTCTCTGATAAAAAGTGTGTGAATACCAGTGGAGGTGTACAGTGAGCACTGTGGTCTGTTATGTGAACACTGTTGAAAATTTGGGGTTACGGGGCTGATCCTAAGAAAGCACTTTTTCACCTGTGGGACTCTTTCACCATCAGGTGATTTTTTTATGTACACATTCATTTATTTACAGTATTTATATTCATTTATGATTGACATACTTTACTATTTTACTACTTTTGGGCATATTTTCTCTTAAAGAGACAGCACACTGTGCTTTTTGTCAAACATTGTGAGGAAAAGGAACTTGTTCTCATTAAGATCGGGGTAAGGTTCTTTGAGGGGGCCCTCTGGCAAGGTACCTCCATGTGGAGCTTAAATATAGTAAAAAACAACTGTAGTAATTCCCAGAGGTGGTGAGCAGTCGGTGCACTGGTTTGAAGTGTCCTTCTAGCACCCGAGCAAACATGTAGATAGAAGAAAGCCGGCAGCTTTCGTTTGCAATGAATACATTTATCAATCCAGGTGTGGTACAAAACATGGGTATGATTAAGGCTACATGCCGAAACGCGTAAGCCCTGTATTATTTTGTACCACACCTGGATTAATAAATATAATATTTGCAGAAGATCAAAACCATTGCACAGAGCAGATAAGTATAACATGTTTGTTATTTTAAATGTAAAAAGAGAATGTTAACTATCACTTACATTTTTTTTAAAACCTTGATAGAAATTGGTCAGCTACAGGATAGTGTGCTGCAAAAAAAAAAGCCTTTTTGCTAAAACTGAAGGGAATCAGATCCAAGTGCTAATGTATGTAAATGAACCTAATTGGTAGTGGAAAAAACTGCTAAATATGTGCTACCACTGCACACTGTTTCTGAGATTGGCCATGAAATTTGTATTGTCATATAACACCTCATACAGCTTAAAGACATCCCCAATCATGGTATTAAAAGTATTTGTGTAATTACAATGTTTCCCTCAAACCTACATGAAAAGACCCTTTTGCTGTTGTGAGCTAGTTCTTTAAATTAGTTTTGCATTGGAACATGTTTTTTAAAGTAGTTTGCCTAAACATGGCCCACGCCCCCTACCCCTATAGACTTCAATGTAATTTACTTCTCAGTTTGGATTTTCCAAATTTTGAACAAGATTTGATCTATGCAAAAGGATGATAATACCATATACCCTGCTAAACAAATTCAAGGGTGGTTCCATTAACTCCAAGAAGTTTTTTTTTCTGAACTGAACATCCTGAACTGCTATGAGAGCAAGAGTACAAAGTGCAACTCTTTTCTCCAACTAAGAACTGAAGGATGACACAAATCTGGTCTGTGACTTGGTAATCATTCCTTGTTCTGCTCACCTTGAACTACAGGTATATTTGTTTTGTCTAGAAAAAATAAGCACAGAATTTTAAGCACAGAATGCTTAGGCCTCGTTTACACTTGAATTGCCCCTACAGCTTTAAAATACATTTTTAAAGTGTTTTTGATGCATTTATGCTTTAATGAAGCTTGACAAATGCCCTTTGTGTGTTGGTTTTCTATATGTATTAAAGGGGAAGTGATGTTAAATGGGATGTGATAATGAAGATGATGCCAGATTTGAGGCATGATTAGGTGTTGGTGTGGTATCTGGTGTTTTTGTTTTTTTTTGGTCTAGGTGTTTTTCATGGCTCAGTGGTACCCCCCGCTCAGCAGATGTCCAGCTCATCAGTTTATTGGCTCAGTAGTTCCCCAGCAAGGTAATACACCAAGTTTAGTAGATCCCACGCTGCAATTTCCTGGCTCAGAGATCCCCCTCTCAACATTTTCCAGGCTCAGTAGTACCCCCACTCAGTAGTACCCCCTGCTCAGTGTGAAATTATCCCTCCCTACAGTCAGCAGTATAACCCCCCCACTCAGTAGTACCCCACATGTTTAGTAGTACATTTCCCACACCCCTAACCCACCTGCTCAGCTCAGTAGTTACCCTCACTCAGTAGTACATTACCACTCTCCAGCTCTCTGCTCTGAGGTACATTCCTGCCCCTCCTCCCCCTCTCCCTGCTCAGTAGTACATTCTCCATACTCCCAAATCCCATGAAACTCTGCTCTACAGGTCTCCTCCTTCTGATCCTTCATTCTGTTGATCTACTGCTCTTCTTATCCGCTCTGCTCTGTAGATTCTGGTCAGGTCTCATCTTGCTGCTGCTCTACACTGAATACCACAGCCTGGACATGAACACACAAACACTGCTAATGCTGAATAAGCCCTCCTCAACAGCTGCAGATGCAGTTAGAGAATGCTACCATAAGTCTTATTTAAACTTGGAACTGAGGGCAGCAAATCCCACAGTTGAGCAGCATTTTCTCTGCTCCTCAACTACTCACCACGTTGCTACTGAGTCAGCAGTCAAGGGTATAAGCATGCCACGGCAACAATGCTGTGCTTCACAATCATGGCAGGAATGATACTATCTATTTTGCATTCAAGTGAATAGGGAAGTACTACAACCACCCCGCAATTGTGCGTGGTTGTCCAGTAATTGGGTGCAGCATCTCAAGACTGCCATAGAAGTCTTTGGCCTCATTTAGACTACACTTTCAGATCGCTTTTCTGACAGCAATAGACAGGCAGTGAGAAAGCATGGTATTGTCTCTTCACCACCTGTTTTAACCACCTAATTTTTTTAAAGGGTACATTTTATTCATAATTTACGACACAATAAATACCAGTTCATAAGTTGACTAAAACTACACATTGCAAGGTTTTTTTTTTTTCAGACTTATCTTTGTCCACAAGACAGTGATAATATACAAGCTGATGTATATGTTGATATTGCAAGGATATGTGAACGATTGTCATCTTCATTGTGTTATTGATATGTACTATTTCTACGGTGGATATTGTCATTATTGTGTCGTAAATTATGAATAAAATGTACCCTTTAAAAAAATGAGGTGGTTAAAATAGGTGGTGAAGAGACAATACCATGCTTTCTCACTGCCTGTCTATTGCTGTCAGAAAAGCGATCTGAAAGCATAGTCTAAATGAGGCCAAAGACTTCTATGGGAGCCTTGAGATGCTGCAAAGCATAATGAAAGTGACATGGAGTATAATTTCTGAAGTGAAGCAAATCAAAGCAAAGCAAACTCACCAGCGTGCACATATAACCGTTTTATTTAGTGAGAGGTGCTTTGATTGGCATTCAGAGTACATTAAAAAAGCATGTCACATTTTGAAGCAAGTGTAAACGAGGCATCAGGGCAGATATTCTCAAAAGAATGGGATATTGGCGTGTATCTGCCTCTCCAAGAACAACTTAATTTTACAATGGGGCTTACCCAATGACCTGTCTTAGGATGACAGTGTTGCAGGGTTTGTCAGCTCCATATTAAAGGCAGGATAAGTACAAAACATATTTCTTAACAAGCTTGGAGCTGTTCCTATGCGATAATGTGGGCTTATGACTGCCAGAGGCACGTATTATCACAGATATTATTTTACATTTATATAGTAAGTGATTAATTCGAGTATGTTTTCATTTTTTAAGTGTCAGTGTATGCACCGTATGTTAGATATAAAGAACATTGACTGGATTGTTTTGTACAAAAATATTATTTATTTCCTAAAATTCACAAATATAGTATCTGAAAGATCACATGTTTTGTGGCTAAGCGTGTCTCTAATATGTCAGGGATGTCTTTCTTTTCCTAAAATGTAAATGTTTTCATTCTTCTCTCTCAGGGACACAAATAGCCATTGGGTACTTATTTGGTGTGAGTCACTTGTTAAAGTGCTTGTCATTTCAGTTAGCTAGATGCAGACCAGCATACATATTATAACCTTCTATCATGATTCAGTCAGTATTCTGGAAAGAGAGAATATTCTATTAGCTGCAGTTACAAGCAAAAATGCGAAATGGCAAAATTATAATAATGGATTACTCGCAGAAGTGTGAAGGGAATTTGTACAGAGAGAAATATGCAAGCTTCCCTTGTTTCTTTCATTTTCTCATTCTTTCTGTAATCTGTGGCCATTTTTGTACCAGCACTCTTTCCAAGATGGCGCCTGATCTACCAACTGTGTCTGCACATGGTGATTTCATTAGGAGGCAAGCTCCTTTTAAAACAAAGTTTGTTTTCTGAGCTTTGGGATTGCTGTACTATTGTGGGTATCCTAGCCAACCTGGTTTCTGTTGGTGTGCTTCCCACTACCTCCCATCATCTAAGTAGGGTTGCCACCTCATCCCTTTAAAACCATACACATATTGGTAACAGGCTCTGGGGCTAATTTAATGCAGGTAAAGCACTAAGTGAACTTAATTACCATCTAATCAGCCACAGAATGTAAATAATATGTGTTCGGTTTTAAAGGGATGAGGGGGCAATTCTACATCTAAAGCCTCGTACACACGATCAGAAAATCGTATGGAAAATACCGCTTTCAAAGCAATCGTACGATAATCGGATCGTTAGTACAGAGTTTTTGAGAGACGATCATGACAGTTCATCGGATATGATGCCAGATCGTACCATTTTTGTTTAACCACTTCAGCCCCGGAAGAATTTGCCCCCTTAATAACCAAGCCATTTTTAGCAATACAGCACTGCGTCGCTTTAACTGACAATTGCACGGTTGTACGATGTTGTACCCAAACAAAAGTTATGTCCTTTTCTCCCCCACAAATAGAGCTTTCTTTTGGTGGTATTTGATCACCTCTGCGGTTTTTATTATTTACGCTATAAATAAACAAACAGCGCCAATTTTTAAAGGAAACTTTTTTTTAACTTTTTGCTATAATACATATCCAAAAGAAAGAATGTAAAAAAACAAATGTATTCATCAGCTTAGGCCGATATATATTCTTCTACATATTTTTGGGAAAAAAAAATTGCAAAAGGCGTATATTGATTGGTTTGCGCAAAAGTTATCACTTCTACAAAATAGGGGATATATTTAGGCATTTTTAAAAAGTTTTATTGTTTTTACTACTAATGGCGGTGATCTGCATTTGTTTGTGGGACTGCGAAATTGTAGCGGACAAATCAGGCTCCAAATGATACTTTTTGGGGACCAGTGACATTATTACATTATTACATGATAAAAAATGCACTGATCAATGTAAAAATGACACTGGCAGGGAAGGGGTTAACACTAGGGGAGATCAAGGGGTTAAGTGTGTTCCCTGAGTGTGTTCAAACTGTAGGGGGGATGGGATACCATACCAGTGACATGACAGGGATCACTGTTCCGGATCACTGGGAACAATAGATCTCTGACATGTCACTAGGCAGAACAGGGAAATGCCTTGTTTACATAGGCAGTTCCCCGTCCTGCCTGTGTAAAAGGCAATTGCGGGCCGCTGGTGGAGATCGAGTCAACGTGTGCAACGAAAGCGAGCACTGTGGCGATTCACGCAGGATTGCCATACTGTCGCCATATAATGACGGCGGCAGACGGACGGGATGAGGTTAAGCAGTACAGCTACCAATCGAAAATGCAATACAAATGCATTACGACACATGACATCACTTCTGAATTTTTATTCTGTCATACAGGAATTTTCATGACATTAGTAAACTCATCAGATTCAATCTGAGACGAGCATGCAAAAAGAAGGACGATCAAACCCGGGTACGTACACGGGTGGCCCCGCCCCCTCTGATGCCACGGGAAAGCCATTGGGAAGTCCCCGGGGCACCTGGGTACGTCACCGTGTGGCCCCGCCCTTAGTTAAAAAAGAACTGTCAAGGCACTGAAGCATCATAAGGCGGGTGCCTCCCATGGAGGCGGATCTTTTTTATTTTTTTTCGGTCCATCGGCGGAGCGAGAGAAGAAGATGAATGGACTTTGTGGAACATTTTTACTTTTTAATTTTTTTAATAAAGGAGTTGTCCCAAGATGTGTCTTGTGGTTTTTTAACATTTTGACACTTTTTTTGTGACATGGTACGGGTAGAATGTACCCGTTACCATTTCA
Source organism: Aquarana catesbeiana (assembly GCF_042186555.1). Taxonomy (NCBI): domain Eukaryota; kingdom Metazoa; phylum Chordata; class Amphibia; order Anura; family Ranidae; genus Aquarana; species Aquarana catesbeiana. Next base: position 659,150,035 of record NC_133324.1, read on the forward strand.
AACAGGGGGGCCGGGATCTGGGGTCCCCTTGTTAAAGAGGGGGCTTCCAGATTCTAATAAGCCACCCGCCCGCAGACCCCCACAACTACTGGGCAAGGGTTGTGGGGATGAGGACCTTGTCCCCATCAACATGGGGACAAGGTGCTTTGGGGGGCTACCCCAAAGCACCCTCCCCAGGTTGAGGGCATGTGGCCTGGTAAGGTTCAGGAGGGGGGGCGCTCTCTCGTCCCCCTCTTTTACTGTGGCCTGCCAGGTTGCATGTTCAGATAAGGGTATGGTATGGATTTTTGGGGGACCCCCACGCCATTTTTTTAAATTTATGGCACGGGGTTCCCCTTAAAATCCCTCTAGGTCTGGTATGGATTTTGAGGGGGACCCCTAGGCCATTTAAAAAAAAAAATTGGTACCCTACTTTTGTACCCCATTACCATTTCACACGGGGGGGGAGGGATCTGGGGGTCCCCTTGTTAAAGGGGGCTTCCAGATTCTGATAAGCCCCCCACCCGCAGACCCCCACAACCACCGGCCATGTGCTAAATCTTTGCACAAATGATTAAGCACATGATACTGTGTGAAACATATCTGCCTTGATGCCTTTATTGTCGTTTTTCCTGTGGTGTGTCACTTGGATGGATTAATAAAGGACTCATATTCATCATCTTGGAGTGCAGCCGTTCATTCCTTTTTACACACTAGGGAACACAGTTAACCCCTTGATCACCCCCTAGTGTTAACCCCTTCACTGCCAGTGACATTTTTACAGTAATCAATGCATTTTTATAGCACTGATCGATGTATAAATGCCAATGGTCCCAAAAATGTGTCAAAATTGTCCGATGTGTCCACCATAATCTCGCAGTCACAATAAAAATCGCAGATCACCGCCATTACTAGTAAAAAAAATAATAATAATAAAAATGTTATAAATCTATCCTCTATTTTGTAGATGCTATAACTTTTGCGCAAACCAATCAATATACGCTTATTGCGATTTGTATTACCAAAAATATGTAGAAGAATACATATCAGCCTAAACTGAGAAAAAAATTAGCTTTTTTTTTTAAAAAAAAGAGGATATTTATTATTATAGCAAAAATGACAAAATATTGTGTTTTTTTTTCACAATTGTCGCTCCTTTTTTGTTTATAGTGCAAAAAAACGCAGAGGCGATCAAATACCACAAAAAGAAAGCTCTATGTGTGGGAAAAAAAGGGCATCAGTTTTGTTTGGGTACAGTGTCGCACGACTGAGTAATTGTCACTTAAAACGGCGCAGTGCCGAATCGCAAAAAATGCTCTGGTCATTCAGCAGCCAAATCTTCCAGGGCTGAAGTGGTTAAATGTATACTAAGTAATGCCTCATTATTTTTGAGATGTCTAAAGCATTATGGAAAAGTTTACTTGTTCATAGGAATCATATCTTTCAAAGACCTTTCCAATTCTCTTTTGATTTTTTTTTTAATGAAGACTTTACTTCTCCATCCTCATAAATAATCCACAGCATGGAGATTTAGACCAAATACTGTATACTAGTAGAATGTCATCTATCTTTTAACAGAAATAAGTTGGGTAAGGACTGAGCAGTAATGGTAGTGTGAAGGTTAAGATTCAGCAAGCCACAAAAATCAGTCTGATGTGGAGCGTAAATGAGTTTCTTTACTTCCAAGACAATTAAATTAGACACAGCCTCAAACTAGGAGATAGAAAATACTCTTAGAAACACAAGATTATATACTACGATGGGACAATGATTATGAAAGTGGTCATGGCAGCTTTTGTGTACAAACAACATTACAAGCAGAATTATTGAAGTGTTAAAAATCAAAAATAATTTCAATAGGAAATACAATTGTTTACATGTACTGTATGTAACCTATCTCCAGGTAGCAGAATCTATTCCATACAATCACTGAATGACATACTTGTAATGTTGTCTAACCAAGGCATATTAGCCATACTAAGGATTAGTATTTGTGAATACATCTAATTTATTCTTTATCATAAATAACTTTTAAATGCTTTAATGTAATGGTGAGCACCTAGCTAGATTTTAGAAGAGTCGGATCTGGCCCTCAGAATGCCAGATTAACAGTTCACATTCTGGTAAAACAAACATGAGAATTTCAGTACAGAACATCTCAAAGATGTATGACTTTTTATATCCAATCCTGTCACTGGCAAGGCAGAACCTCTGACACAGAACAGTACTTACAGAGAACTTCTACTCAAGGTTGAAGTGGAAATGAACAGAGCAGTGTGGGAGTATGGGGAAGGTAAATATCAGAGGGAGAGGATATGGGCTATGAAGAGAACCTGTTACATTGTTCTGAATGGGCAAAGTGACAGGTAATCCTATCATATGTTTTTACACTTTCCACCATGTACATTTTCAGGTGGACTCAAACATGCACAAGAACAAGCATATTCTTGTCTAAGAGAGCCAGTATTAAAGATCAGTAACAATGCATGTACCTGTATAGGCACAAGCTGTGATATGTTTGCCCCATAGGCCAGAATATGTACTTAGGAGACACGGGCTTGTTATGAGGCACTAGCACCATGTTCCCTCCATCTGGTTCTCTTTTGTTTTCACCATGGTGGTATGGTGGTTTAAGGAACACATTTTTCTTTTTGTTTTACTATTTATAGAGCTCTTCCAGATTTGATTTTGTTTCTTTTTTTCAAAAAACACATACACATATACAAATAGAACAAACAAATCATTACTCAAAAAACAATAGCAAGGCAAAAAATGCCATTAAATGCACAACCCCCCCCCCCCCTAAAAAAAATAAAAAAATTAAAAAATAAACAAAGAGAAAAAAACCCATTATAACAGTCAGCAAACATCCAACATTGCCCACGGGGCCTACTTTTAATGACCAAAACAATACTGCTATTATTAAGACAACCTGTAACCTAGCTCAGTACTGGACTCATATGTGCTAACCACATTGACCAAATTAAGTCAAATTTCTTAGATACATTTCTACGAAATAAAATATGTTCATCATATGTTCATCATTAGAAATGCACTTATTAAGATCAAATATCTAGTCAGATATGGTTGGAGGATGTGGGGAGGTCCACCTATAATGGAATTCCACCCAAAAAGGGAAGCTCTGCTTGTCTGCCCCCCCCCCCCGCTGCTACATTTGACGCCTTTCAGGTGAGTTTGCTGCAGCAAACTCAGCCGGAAGTTTACAGCCTCCTCCTCCCCCAGCCACCGGGCCATTCACAAAGCACAGCGTGCTTTGCGCATGCGCAGTAGGAATCCAGCTGTGAAGCCACAAGGCCGAGATGGCAGCGGAGGCGGCACTCGATTCACACAGATTAAAAGAATCAGCTTGGGTGAGGACCTCGCTGGATTCATGGACAGGTAAGTGTCCTAATATTAAAAGTCAGCAGCTACAGTATTTGTAGATGCTGACTTTTAATTTTACAAAAGAAGCCTGGAGCTCCATTTTAAGGGCAAGTTGTCTTTGAGCCACAAATAGCGCATGTATAACAGTAATCTGCTTTGGTGGACACTGAAGAGTCAACATATCCCAGTAAACATACAAGAAGATCCACTGGAAGATCCACAATGAACACATTTTCACATATGTGGATGTGACAGGCTTCCTGAGAGACAAAAACTATAGTAGGGCTAGTGGGCAGCTATGATTATTTGCTTATACAGTACATAGTAAATCTCTTTAAGTAAATTTCATACATCAAAAATATTAAAATATATAATTATATAAAAAGTAACATAATTTAGACATCTAAATATATGTAGGTATACTCAGGTATACAATCAATGACTTCAATTATTATAAAAAAAAAAAAAAAAAAAAAACAGATGTTCTTGTTTTACAAAGCAAGAATATTACTGAAAGGAAACAAACACTTCATTTTCTTGTAATTCCTTTTCAACAGCGTGACAAGTACACAGAGAAAGTGGAAATACCCAAATGAAAGCACTACTCAATAAAAAAAACATGCCACAGAATGTGATTTCCTTTATTGTATCTAGAGTATCTGTCAGCCTTCATCTACATCTTAAGTGGTCTCTTACTACAGCACAGCCGAAAAAATGATGAAAGCATTACTTCTCTGTGTAGATCTATAAAGCTCTCATAAAGAGAGTTGCAGGCTATGTATGACAGATTATGTATGAGTGTTAACAAGCAAAATCAGACATATCATCATCACGACATTCACCATTCACAGATGCAGAGGGTAAACTGTGATACGAAAATTATACAAATTTCTGCTTTATGGTTGACAAATACGTACATTTATTTTGTTATCAATTTGTTGCATGCTGTGTAACCAAATCAGGGAAAAATATTTGTATATAATATACTGAAGTATCTTGGATAGTGCTCACCTTCTGGATTTCTCTTGAATATTTGCTACGCAGCCACACCATAGAAACTGAAGTCACATTCAAGGCATTCATGTCTTTTTTTTAGACATGAATGGAAGGAATATAGATGTATGTAATTTCAGTCAATGGCTAGAAATTAGATTTGGCATTTAACCAAAATTTTTGTGGTGGTACCTTAACGTTTATTTAGCTTTATATGTGAGTGTGAGTGCATGATATACAATACATTTATACAGAATATAAATGTAGCACACTACCCCCGTAGGAGCTGCTTGGTAGTTCGTTCCTATTCGCTAGTGTGGTTCTATTACCCCCCTTCCTTGAACTGATGACACAGCAGATGAACCTGAAACTTTATTCTTTTTCATTGGTACATAGCTGAAAAGAATGTGCAACATGTGCCATCTAGATCCTCAGGAAGTATGAGCTGCCTTTATAAACTTGGTTCCTGTAATGGTAGTTATAACCTTTTCCCTTGATGAACTGACAGTGCCCCTCTGAAGGACACCTTGGGTCTCAGATTTTAAGAAGTGTTAGGCCTCACCTGCCCATCTTGACTTCCACAATCCTTCCTGGTCGGTTCAGGAAAGGTCCGAGATAGCCCCGATCTACCACAGCCTCTTGACAGTCACTTCCTGCTCCACATGTTCAGAACCATCCCATACGGTAATGTCTGATCCATGATTACTGGAGATTCTTTAAATGTCTTTAGTCACCTCCTTTCCCGCATGACACACTCCTCTCCTCCATGGCACACTCCTCTCCTCCTGGCACACTCCTCTCCCCCTGAGGGGAGAGAACCCCAGGCTGCACCAACTTTTACATGATGTCTTCCTCTGCAAATCTTTTCCCATTAGCCAGGCTCCTTTGAGCATGTGACCCACAGTTTATATGAGCCAGATAGCCCCTGCCCACTCAAATTAATGATTGGTTCAGGGTAGCCCATACAACTAACTGTATCCTGTTTCCAATTTACCTTCCCTCCAGCACCTCTCACTGGACGAACAAGGCATCACTCTCAACAGAATGCAGGTGGTCACACCCCCAATTCTACTCTGTCATTTTTCCCGACCAAAATAAACCCAAGCAGGCTTAAACCAACAGGGTAATGCACTGAAATTTTTACCTAACACTAACTTTCACCAACTAATTAGCACACACCTAAGTAGGTGGGCGCTACATACACCCCCTCCTGAAAACACAACTGTCCCTAGTTGTGGAAAAGGAATCCACAGCTAGAGAACAGTTTCCCCACCTAACACAAGGCATCTCATATGTCCAGGTGTGTAGTGCTGTGTAGGTATCACAAAACTTTACAATGAAAGAACATATAACAATGTTTTACAGTTTCCACAACATGAATATGATCTAATCTATTGATCCCTACCACTATGTCTCATCCAAAGAGAACCAAGCCACTGCTCTCAGAAGAGTAATGCTTTGGTTACTGTAAATCTTCATCTGTGATCTTCTGTAAGTTCAAACGCCGTCTCTCCAACGATACCTTTAGAAAAACACAGAGCAGACATTCTATTCTATATTGTAACTACCACAAGCATGTTGTTGGCATGGGTAACTCTACCAGGACTACCATCCCCTCAAAAGGGGGACTCCTGCAGGACAGAGCCTGAGTAGACACGCCAGGTCAATTGCATTCTAGTCCATGAGCCACATACTTTCCGAGTGACTCCAACGGGAGTTCATAACTTTGAACTTTTGAAACAGCAAAGGGACTGACAGGAACAACAAAGGGATAGTGTCCATGCTGGCCAAGCAGGCACTGGTTTTGTTGCTCTGTGAAGGAAGTCCATGGGATAACCCACCCTAACCTGTCTGCGCACTTGCAGTTAAAGGCTTAGTCCAGCATACCTGTGATAACACCCTACAGGTAATACCGGGGGTTCCGGCAATCGTTTGTGTGTGTCTCCTTCCCCTTTAACTGAAATTGAAAAACTCCTGGTATGCTGACCAGGTTTCTGAACCAGAACACGATTTTTATAAATGGCCCGTGACTGCCGCAATTCTCTGAAAATGTCCTGGAACCTCACCCACATTGAATGGTCAGGTGTCCTTTGGGGCTTAGGTACATGCAAATAGTCCCAAATAAGGTCCCTTTCCCATTGTTCCTGGGAAGCTTCCACAATGTCCATAATTTTCTCTGGAACGTAAGGGTAATCTAACCCATACTCTTGTGCAACCCTCTTTTGAATGTCCCTCTGGAACCTTGATAATCTTGGTAGTTCCTTAGGCTTTCCTCTTCCAGGCAACACACAAGAGTCCAGGGCCTTAACAGCCCTTTGCTGGTATGTAGGTGTTTGTTTTGTGCAATGCGTCCGTAGATGTCTTGGTTAGGGGTGTTGGGGGTGCTGGGAAGGTGGCAATGCTTTCCGGAGCCCCGGAGATAGCACTCAATGAAGTGGAGCTCTCCACATACCACTCCTCCTCGTCACTGGAAGCACCTTCCTCTGGAGAGGACCAAACAAACAAATGTTGCATAGATCCGTACCTCTCCAGCATTTCTTGGGAACCCCAATCTATGGCCCGGCCCTTGCTTCCCCTGCCCAGCTCACCTGAGAGATCACCCTCTTCCACTAGTGGCTCCCTCTGGACAGGTTCAACAAGGGACTTACTTGAACAGGTCGGCATTTCAGGGAGATTTCCAGGGGCTTGCTCAATTACTCTAACAACCCTCGGATCCCTGACCAGACCACAGGCCTCCCCTATGGATTCTACCTGGACCTCCGGCGTTTCTGGTTTTAAGGACTCTGGACGGAACTTCTCCGCTGCATTCCCAGTGGTATCTTGGCCTTCTCCGGCCCTCTGGAGGTTTGAGGCTTGAGGCGTGCAGAGTCCGGTGGTGCTGTCCACGTGGTAGTAGCATACCTCCTGCTGTTCAGGTCCCAGCCACGTTAGCTGCAAGCTGCAGTGGCCACACCGGGCCCAAGCGGTGACTCCCATGGTGGGTTTCCGGCAGCCGGAACAGATCAGACACAGTATCTCCACTCCATCCACTACTCCCAATGCTAGCCCACCGGTCACTTCCAGGCGGATGCCGGTGTCTACAAGGATCCGTTCCTGCTGTTCAGTATATGCTGCATGGCCGGCGGGCTGGTAAAGCTCCATGCCATCTTCCACTGCTGAGAGCACAACGTGTTTGACGCTGGTAAACTTTCCGCTGGGGTGTGACTCCACCCCCTTCTCTCGCTGATCCAGCGCACAAGGAACTGTAGCTCTTCATTTCTATCCTGCATGCCAGCGACCCCTGGTGGCAGGCACAATAGAATTGCAGGTTAAACAGTAAATACTGTTCCACAGTGAAAAATGTCCCTTGCGATGTCCCAACTATAAGAGAAATGGTCCCTGCATAATCTCCGGCCTCACCACCCCCTGTGTCCATGTTTCCAAGGGCAACAGCGACATCCACAACTCCATTAACATTTTCAGCTGTGTAGCAGGATAATTTTAGCAAACTGTGGTGATGCTGGCGCTATACCCTCGCCAGGCATCGCTGCACAATGGCAAGGTGCCGCCTGCAATGGTCCCTTGGGACTATCCGGGATACAGTCACTGATTTGCCGGTTCTGTCTGCAAGGTTGCTAGGGGTAACAGACTAGCAGAAAAGGTAAAATCTCAGTAGGACCTCCATGTAGCGCACTACCCCGTAGGAGCTGCTGGGTAGTTCATTCCTATTCGCTAGTTTGGTTCTATTTCCCCCCTTTCTTGAACTGATGACACAGCAGACAGTCTTAAACAGATAAACGTGAAACTTTATTCTTTTCCATTGTTGCATAGCTGAAAAGAATGTGCAACATGTACCATCTAGATTCTCAGGAAGTATGAGCTGATTTTATAAACTTGGTTCCTGTAATGGTAGTTATAACCTTTTCCCTTGATGAACCAACAGCGCCTCTCTGAAAGACACCTTGGGTCTCAGATTTTAAAAAGTGATAGGCCTCACCTGCCCATCTTCACTTCCGCAATCCTCCCTGGTTGGTTCAGGAAAAGTCAGAGATAGCCCCGATCTACCGCATCCTCTTGACAGTCACTTCCTGCTCCACATGTTCAGAACCATCTCATATGGTAATGTCTGATCCATGATTACTGGAGATTCTTTAAATGTCTTTAGTCACCTCCTTTCCCGCATGGCACACTCCTCTCCTCCATGGCACACTCCTCTCCCCCTGAGGGGAGAGAACCCCAGGCTGCACCAACTTTTACATGATATCTTCCTCTGCAAATCTTTTCCCATCAGCCAGGCTCCTTTGGGCATGTGACCCACAGTTTATATGAGCCTGATAGCCCCTGCCCACTCAAATTAATGATTGGTTCAGGGTAGCCCATACAACTAACTGTATCCTGTTTCCAATTTACCTTCCCTCCAGCACCTCTCACTGGACGAACAAGGCATCACTCTCAACAGAATGCAGGTGGTCACCCCCCCAATTCTACTCTGTTCTTTCTCCCAACCAAAATAAACCCAACCAGGCTTAAACCAACAGGGTAATGCACTGGAATTTTTACCTAACACTAACCTTCACCAACTAATTAGCACTCACCTAAGTAGGTGGGCGCTACATAAATATAGTTCCATAAGGAACAAAATATATTATTGTGAAATGTTTACACTTGGAAGTAATTTTATCAATAATACTTGAATTTGTAAAGGCATTTAAACCCGATTGTTGTACATAACAAATCAACCTCATGTATAAGAAAAGACTCCCAATCAAGGATCAGCTTGATACTTACATTGTACAGTGGTGGGGTATAGCCTGAATATGTGGGAAGGTCTGGCAGGAGGTTATTCAAACTTAGAGAGTTAGTAAGTTGAGGCTTTGGTAGTATTACCTGCCCCTTGCAGCTTAGACTGGCGATACCAGAATTTAATGGTAATACCAAAATAATGTAATGACATCTAGTGGCTCTGCCTGGAAAGCAGATGAAGATGAGCCTCAGCAACACAGTAATTGTTATACATCTATATTAATAAACTGGCCCAATATATACAGTAAGTGCCCACATACACGATTGATCCTTCATCCAGAGTCCAGTGATGGTAAACCTTGACGCCACAGATGTTTTGGAACTACATTTACCATGATGCTCAACTACACTGCAGAGTGCATGAGCACAATGGGAAATGTAGTCCCAAAACATCTGGGGTGCCAAGTTCACCATCACTGCTCCAGACCCACATTTTGTTTAAAAAGGAAACCATAATGGTTTGAGGTAAATTGTATTTATTTTTTAAGTATATACAATTGTTAATTTTCCATTTGTATTTTTTTCCCCACTCTATATACAAATTCTGTTTTTACAAATAATAATTTACTGACAAAGGATTTTTAGAGCTGTGAGTTATCTAGCACAAGAGATAATAGCTGTTTTTTTTGCAGCTCTCTTGTCTGATAGAAGTCTTGTGCTCACTGCAGGGATAAATAAATTCAGTTCTTTAAACACCCATCTTCTTTCAGCACAGCACAGCTGAAAGAATGCAATGCATAACAGGCAAAGAAAAATAGAAAAATAGAGTGCCACCTACTGGCTGGAGAGAAGAATAAATCATATGTAATTGTACAATATACACATCTATTTATCTATCTTAACCACTTGCCGACCGCTGTCAGCACATATACGTCGGCAGAATGGCACGGCTGAGCAAAGTAATGTACCTGTCAAGCTCTGTGACCATGCCCGCTGGAGCCGTGGACTTGATCCCCACTGGGATACCCACGATCGTGTCACGGAGCTGCAGAACGGGGAGGTGCCGATGTAAACAGCGTCTCCCTGTTCTGCCTAGTGACAGGACACTGATCGTCTGCTCCCTGTCATCGGGAGCAGCGATCAGTGTCGTGGCACTGTTAGCCCATAACCCAGACAGTTAGAATCACTGCCCAGGACACACTTAACTCCTCCCTGCCCCTAGTGGTTAACCTCTTTACTGCCAGGGACATTTTTACAGTGTTCAATGCAATTTTATAGCATTGATCGCTGTATTAATGCCAATGGTCCCAAAAATGTGTCAAAATTGTCCGATGTGTCAGCAATAATGTCGCAGTCATAATAAAAATCGCAGATCACCGCCATTACTAGTAAAAAAAAAAATAATTAATAAAAATGCCATAAAACTATCCCCTATTTTGTAGACGCTATAACTTTTGTGCAAACCAATCAATAAATGCTTATTGCGATCTTTTTTTACCAAAAATATGTAAAAGAATACGTATCAGCCTAAACTGAGGAAAAAAAAAAATTATATATTTTTGGGGGATATTTATTATAGCAAAAAGTAAAAAATAATGCATTTTTTTCAAAATTTTCACTTTTTTTTTGTTTATAGCGCAAAAATAAAAACAGCAGAGGTGATCAAATACCACCAAAAGAAAGCTCTATTTTTGGGAAAAAAAGTACGTCAATGTTGTTTGGAAGCCACATCGCACGACGCAAAAAGTGCTCTGGTCAGGAAGGGGGTAAATCCTTCCGGGGCTGAAGTGGTTAATATACATAAATATATACAGAGCCTTGCAAAAGTATTCTCCCCCTTGGCATTTTTCGTGTTTTGTTGCCTCACAACCTGGAATTAACATGGATTGTTTGAGGATTTGCATCATTTAATTTACAGAACATACCCACAATTTTGAAGATGTTTTTTTTTGTTATTGTGAAGCCAACAACAAATAGGACAAAATAACAGAAAAAGTCAATGTGCCTAACTATTCACCCCCCTAAAATCAATACTTTGTAGAGCCACCTTTTGCGGCTTTCACAGCTCCAAGTCGCTTTGGATACCACTGGGATTTTTGCCCATTTCTCCTTGCAAAACTGCTTCAGCTCCTTCAAGTTGGTGAACAGCAATCTTTAAGTCTGACCACAGATTTTCTATTGGATTGAGGTCTGGGCTTTGACTAGGCCATTCCAATACATTTACATGTTTCCCCTTAAATCACTCAAGTGTTGCTTTAGCAGTGTGTTTGGGGTCATTGCCCTGCTGGAAGGTGAAACTCTGTCCTAGCCTCCAATCACACACAGGAATATCCCTGTATTTGGCACCATCCATCTTTCCCTCAACTCTGACCATTTTTCCAGTCCCGACTGCTGAAAAAGATCTCCACAGCTGCCACCACCATGTTTCACTGTGGGGATGGTGTTCTTTGGGTGATGTGATGTGATGGGTTTGCGCCAGACATAGCATTTTCTTTGATGGCCGAAAAGTTCAATTTTACTCTCATCGACCAGAGCACCTTCCTCAATACATTTTGGGAGTGTCCCACATGCCTTTTCGCAAACTCAAAACATGCCATTTTGTTTTTTGCTGAAAGTAATGGCTTTCTTCTGGCCACTCTGCCATAAAGCCCAACTCCATGGAGCGTATGGCTTATTGTCGTCCTATGTACAGATACTCCAGTCTCTGCTGTGGAACTCTGCAGCTCCTCCAGGGTTACCTTAGGTCTCTGTGCTGCCTCTCTGATTAATGCCCTCCTTGCCCAGTCTGTGAGTTTTGGTGTGTGGCCGTCTCTTGGCAGGTTTGCTGTTGTTCCATGTTCTTTCCATTTGGTTATGATAGATTTGATGGTGCTCCTAGGTATCATCAAAGATTTGGATCTTTTTTTATAACCCCTTCCCGCCGACCGTACGCACATCTACGTACTCGGCTTACCGGGCTTATACCGGGATGATGCCTGCAGCTACAGGCATCATCCCGGTACCGTTGTTTAGAGCAGGCGATCGGCTATCCGAGTATAACAACCAATGCGGCTAAAAGCCGCTCGGCTGTTATACCGGAGGAGCGGGAGGGGACATCCCCCAGTCCCGCCACCTCCCGCCGCTCTTACCGGGCCTCCCGTGCGATCGGGAAGCCCGGTGTCCAATCGGCCACCTTCGGCGGCTGGGGGCGGGCTGGAACGAAGCTGTGGGTGGCTTTGTTCCAGCCTTCTCGATGTAAACGCGGAAGCGACGTCATGACGTCACTTCCCATTTACTCGGCTGCCAATGGCGCCGGTTTTAAAAAAATATACAGTGTTCAGAATCGCCATTTTCAGCGATCTGAATACAGTGAAGTGCAAAGGAGGGATCGGGGGTCTTTTAGACCCCCGATCCCTCCATAAAAAGTACCTGTCACCACCTATTACTGTCACAAGGGATGTTTACATTCCTTGTGACAGCAATAAAATAAAAAAAAATGTTTTTTTTAAACACAATTTACAAGTATAAAAAAAAATTAAATAAATAAAAAATAAATACATTTTTTTAAAGCGCCCCGTCCCTGCGAGCTCGCGCAGCGAAGAAAACGCATACGGAAGTTGCGCCCGCATATGTAAACGGTGTTCAAATCACACATGTGAGATATCACCACGATCGTCAGAGCGAGAGCAATAATTCTAGCCCTAGACCTCCTCTGTAACTCAAACCTGGTAACCGTAAAAAAATTTAAAGCGTCGCCTATGGAAGTTCATAGGTACCTTAGTTTGTCGCCATTCCACGAGTGCGTGCAATTATAAAGGGTGACATGTTTGGTATCTCTTTACTCGGCGTAAAATCATCTTTCACATTATACAAAAAAATTGGGGTAACTTTACTGTTTGGATTTTTTAAAATTCATGAAAGTGTCCCTTTTCCAAAAATTTGCGTTTAAAACACCGCTACACAAATACTGTGTGATATAAAATATTGCAACAATCTCCATTTTATTCACTAGATTCTCTGCTAAAATATATATATATAATGTTTGGGAACTCTGAATAATTTTCTAGCAAAAAATACGGATTTTAACTTGTAAAAACCACATTTCAAAAATAGGCTTAGTCATGAAAGGGATAACCTAACCCTGACTTGTACTTCTCAACAACATTGTCCCTTACTTGTTTGGAGAGTTCCTTGGTCTTCATGGAAGTGTTTGGTTAGTGGTGCCTCTTGCTTAGGTGTTGCAGCCTCTGGGGCCTTTCAAAAAGGTGTGTATATGTAATGACAGATCATGTGACACTTAGATTGCACACAGGTGGACATAATTTCACTAATGATGCGACTTCTGAAGGTAAATGGTTGCACCAGAGCTTTTCATGGGCTTCATAACAAAGGGGATTAATACATACGCACATTCCAATTATCGTTTTTTTATTTCTGAAAAATAGTTTTATGTATATATTTTACTAATTATATATATATATATATATATATATATATATATATATATATATATATATATATATATATATATATATGTGTGTGTGTGTGTGTATATATATATATATATATATATATATATATATATATATATATATATACACATACACTATATTGTCAAAAGTATTGTGACACCTGCCTTTACACCCAGATGAACTCTAATGGCACCCCAGTCTTCTTAGTCCGTAGTGTTCAATATTAAGTTGGTCCACCCTTTGCAGCTATAACAGCTTCAACTTTTTTGGGTAGGCTGTCTGGGAAAGCTGTCCACAAGGTTTAGGAGTGTGTCTATGGGAATGTTTGACCATTCTTCCAGAAGCGCTTTTGTGAGGTCAGGCACTAATGTGGATGAGAAGGCCTGGCTCGCAGTCTCTGCAGTCATCCCAAAGGTGTTCTATTGGGTTGAGGTGCAGGCCAGTCAAGTCCCCCCCCCAAACTCACTCATCCATGTCTTTATGGACCTTGCTTTGTGCAATAATATGTGGGGGTCAACATCACCGCCCCCTTATGCCGGGCTGCGTGCATCTCTTGGTGACCCCGCCCCCTTATGCCGTCACAGTCCCACAATGCCCAGGGACTGTGACGGCATAAGGGGGCGGGGTCACTGCCTATATAAGTCATAGCGGAGTGCCCAGACAGCATTATAGCCGGAGAGAGCGTCGTGTCAAAATCGGAAGAAGAGAAGAGGGAAAAAGGCGAAGCAGAAGTCCGGACCACCGTTAGCAAAAGAGCGGCAGAAGATAGAGGAGGAGCCGGCAGAAGAATTGGATACCGGGAGAAGAGGTCGAACACCGGTAGAAGAGGCCGGAGAGAACGGAGAAGAATCGGACGCCGGGAGAAGAGGATGGAGGGACCCCGAAGTCGGAAGAAGACCCCCAAAGTCGAAAGAAGACCCCCGGTGCTGTGTAATAAATTACTTTAAAAACCTGTGTAGTGTGTTGTTTTATTGACACTTTTCCCCTAGGTGAATGGGTAGGGGTACGATGTACCCCATACTCATTCGCATAGGGTGGGGGGCCGGGATTTGGGGGCCCCCTTATTAAAGGGGGCTCCCGGATTCCGATAAGCCCCCCGCTCGCAGACCCTGACAACCAACGGCCAGGGTTGTCGGGAAGAGGCCCTTGTCCTCATCAACATGGGGGGTGCTTTGGGGTGGGGGCCGCAGGGCCCCCCTCCCCCAAAGCACCCCCCATGTTGAGGGCATGCGGCCTGGTACGGTTCAAGAGGGGGGGTGCTCGCTCATCCCCACTCCCTTTCCTGACCGGCCGGGCTGTGTGATCGAATCGGGGTCTGGTATTCATTTTGGGGGGGCCCCACGCTGTTTTTTTGGCGTGGGGGTTCCCCTTAAAATCCAGACCAGACCTAAGGGCTCGGTATGCCCCGCGCTTGCCGCAATAGGAAAATTTGTTTTTCCTATTGCAGCGAGCATGAGATGCAGTACCCTGCCCTTGCGTCGTATCTAGTCCATCGGACCAGCATACAGATGAACGGGCTTTCCGTCAGGAACTGAGTCCGGCGGAGTTACGACGGAAAGATTTGAAGCAAGTTTCAAATCTAAAGTCCGTTAGATTTCTGACCGAAATGGTCCATCGGAAGTCCGATGTAGCCCACACACGGTCGGATTGTCTGCCGGATTCGGTCCGTCTGACCAGTCCGGTCGGAAAGTCCGCCCGTGTGTACGCGGCATTAGACAAACTCCAGTTATCAGTTATCAGACAAGGATTTTTCATGCTTGCTTTAAATCTTTTACCTTTGAACTCACTGGCTATCATGGCTCACACAGGTCAGCCAGGTAGAATTCCGGTATTAGAAGTTCTTTACCAGTGCTGTTCACACACTCAGGTGACTGGTTATCAGCTGTAGGTGGTAGTGGTCATTTTGTTAAATAAGGCATGTTTCTTCAGTATATAACATCAAAGACAAACAAAATACTTTCTAATAATATTTTGAATCATAGAATTACAGATGGCACTATTGAAATTTCTGGAACACTCATAAATACACTATATTGCCAAAAGTATTGGGACGCCTGCCTTTACACGCACATGAACGTTAATGGCATCCCAGTCTTAGTCAGTAGGGTTTAATATGGAGTTAGCCCACCCATTGCAGCTATAACAGCTTCAACTCTTCTGGGAAGGCTGTCCACAAGGTCTAGGAGTGTGTTTATGGGAATTTTTGACCATTCTTCCAGAAACGTATTTGTGAGGTCAGGCACTGATGTTGGACGAGAAGGCCTGGCTCATAGTCTCCGCTCTAATTCATCCCAAAGATATTCTATCAGGTTGAGGTCAGGCCAGTCAAGTTTCGCCACTTAAAACTTGCTTATCCATGTCTTTATGGACCTTTGTGCACTGGTGCACAGTCATTTTGGAACAGGAAGGGGACATCCCCAAACTGTTCCCACAAAGTTGGGAGCATGAAATTTTTCAAAATGTCTTGGTATGCTGATGCCTTAAGAGTTCCCTTAACTGGAAGAATAACCAATCACATGAGGGTACACCTGAGGAAGTCACATGACCGTGACAACACATGATGGGTGGACTTACCACCTAAGTGGTTTTATGAAGCTTGCTGCACTGTAGGGATCCCTTGTCCTTTATGAGTCCACTGCAGGAAGGGATCACAATCTCTTGAAGGGCCCTGCACCTATAAAAATTGGATGTGGTGTTAAGTATCTTAAGTGAAGATTGGTGAAGAAAATTGAAGTGTAACCTTATCCAAGTGGGATTTACAACAAGCACCAAGTGGGAAAGGTGTTTTTTGAACACTGTACAGGTCCACTGTAAAAGGTGAGCATATAGGTGAACAGTGGTGGGATTCACAACGTATATAAACATTGACTGGATCTCCAGAGGTGGAAGATTAGATGGAAAAAATAAAATAAAAACTATTTACTTGGACACTAAGAACGTCATTTACATTTTATATGTTTGATGATTACCATAATAGTATTATATAACTAGTCGGCTGATGTTTATAGTGTTATTATATGCTAATTAGCAATTATTTTGCTTGCATATGATTGGATGATAGAAGCCAGTAGAGCTTCACCACATTCACTAAGCTAACAGAAAATTCCCTTGCAAAGTAAACAACCTATTTGCCTTTGGTAAATTATCCCCAATGGGTTTAGTTTACTATAGAAGTAAAGGCAATTCACTTTGCAAAAAGAATGTTCACTATTCAAAGTACACGTTTTAACACTAAAATAAAACTCACAACCTATTGCAAGCGTCTAAATTCAATATATTTCCCATATGTTGTACAGTATATGTATATGTTCCCGCATTGTGACAGGAACTTCCCAATACATACACAATAAAATTAAATCTACCCAAATATTCACTTAGTAAGACAGATGAAGTTCTTCTTACTTTTAATAGCCAGTCATATGCAAGGGGAAAAAAAAGGATTTTGCACATGATTGGATGGTAGAAGTGAAGTTTTACTTTGCTACAGAGACAGCCTCTATTTTTAGTAAATAAGCAGTAACTGATCAGCTCCAATACATGTTCCAAACTGAAAACAATTAAAGCTCACAATGGATAAAACAGGCTCGTCCTAGGTAACACTTCGGTAAATAGGTCTGTGATCTCTTTTTTATTGTCTTTCTGTGAATTTTCAGTTTTAGTTGTTCTCTCTGTGAATTTTCAGTTTTGTTTTGTTCTAGAATGCCAATCAAGCTAATCCTATATTTATTGATATAAACAGATTAAAGTGATTCAAGGTTGGGACAACCTGTCCTGGTCAGAACAAATTTAAGGCATTCTGAAGATGACACGTTTACTTCTTCTGTTATTAGCTTGCTTAATTTCAAGTGATGCTTGTAGTGAATATCTTCACTGCAGTTTTTATAAACTAAAAAAATAAACATGGGACCTATAAGTGTTTCAGTGAGATGTCTGCTATATAAAAAATCTCAGTGGTTGCTGTGGATGACTTACTTTGCATATTACCTCTGTATATCTCATTGCTTTACTGATGAGCCTAAAATTGCAGTTAGTCATTCCACATGGTATGATTTTTGAATTCACAAATCACTAGATAAAAATAGAAAATAGTAAAGTTCATCTCTGTGACTGTGATATAAAATGCTTCTTGTCTTGTCTTAATTAACCTTGCAGCAGAGAATTTAGAATGCGAAAATGTGTTTTTTTCCTCCTTGCTGCAAGTCAGAACATCTACTCAGAGTTATTGTCAAGGTAACTGATACTTACCAATGTTGCTAAGCTTGTTCTGGGTCACAAAAGGGTTAATGCAAAGTAAAAACAGACCCTTGCATCAATACACCTATAGGAAAATGAAATTTGCCTTACCACTTACACCTTCTTGCAGCAATAGGCACCCCATTTATCAGCACATTTCTCTGTTTATTCAAAGATGTACTGCAAGAGAAGCTACCACCTTTAGCAGAGGATCATGCAAATACAACCTAACACAAATGTGTAGTGCTTTGTATTAATTTCTTCTATAAACTGGAAGAAGTGGCCACGCACCACAGGAAGATGCCAAAGGTTGCAATAATTCCATAATAAAACTGAACACCACGGACAAAAGATGGTTGACATGCTTCACACAAAAGCATACTTATTCAAAACCAGGGAATGCTGGGAACTCTACTGCTTAAAGTGGAGCTCCAGGCTCCTTCGGACAAAATTTAAAGTGAGCAGCTACAAATACTGTAGCTTCTGACTTAATATTATGACACTTACCTGTCCCCAAATCCAGCGGTGTCTTAACCCCAATAGGCTGTCGGGTGCTTCTACCACCACCTCCTTTAAGGGAACTGGGCAGCAAAGCCTTGCGACTTCACAGCTGGTTCCTTACTGTGCATACGTGAAGCATGCAGCGCTTTGTGAATGGCCCAGAGACAGAGGAAGGTGGAGGGGGCCAAACTTCCTGCTAACTTCACCATGGCGAGATCAGCCGGAAGTGGGAGCGGGTACCTGTCAAAACCAGGTACCTGCTACCCACTCCCCCGAAAGGTGCAAAATGTGGCAGCAGAGGGGGGAGGAGGCAAACAAGTGGAGCTTCCACTTTTGGGTGGAGCTCCGCTTTAAGTGCACAGGTAAAAACCTGTTCCACAGTGTAGACATGCTGACAGGATTACCTCCTGCTTGACTAAAACCTATGATAAAAACATTATGCATAAAGCTGTTGCATATATAAAGACAAACACGAAAATTTTAATGTAAAATGAAAAAACAAAAATTGCGTAGAAAATGGAAAATTGTCATCCATACTTACCATAATTTTCCTTTCCTGGCTCTGCCTCAGGACAGCACAACCTCGGGTCAACCCCGCCCCTTGACCCCATATAGGACACCCCTGTATAGACAGATAAAAGGCAGGCAGTACCTGGTGCAGGTGTTCTTATGAATAGCTTGCGACGGTCCAGGGAGCGTGTGTGCTGTCCTGAGGCAGAGCCAGGAAAGGAAAATTACGGTAGGTATGGATGCCAATTTTCCATTTTCCTGGCTCAGCCTCATGCCAGCACAACCTCAGGACCTAACTAGCACACACAAAGGGAGGGAAACAAAACGAAAAAACTCAGACACCAGGTGCTGCCAAAAGGAAATTTTATTAACATCTAGACAGAGCAGAAGACAATACAGAAGTTCCCATGAGACTTGACTGGGAAGATGCCACATCTAGTTTGTAATGTTTAATGAAGGTATTAGGGGAACTCCAGCTTGCCGCCTTACAGACTACGTCTGCTGGTACCTTATACCAGGCCACCCAAGAGGATGAGACCACCCTGGTCGAGTGTACCCGAATCTCCTGGGGAGGGGAGAGGCCTTCCAGTGAATATGCTGTGCGAATTGTATTTACTACCCATGATGAGACTACTCTTGGGGAAGCCGGCATGCCCCTCCTGGGGCCACTTGGATATATAAAAAGTGCTTCAGACGGGGGCGCATGCGTGGCAGCGTCTAAGATGGCCACCGGCTTCTAAAGCTCTGCTCCACCGCTGCCCACAAATAGCCACCGGAGCCCTCAGAATGGTCCCCCGCACACCCCAACGAGTTGTCCAAGTGGGGGAGACCCCCGGGAACTAATCCAGCAACACGGCGCAAGCCAGGAGAAGTCTCACTGGCCAGATGACCGCGGCAGCCGTCCCTGTCAGTTATGCTAAAATGGCAGCGGCCCCACGAGGCTCCCTCAGCACAGGAGACACTGAGGATTCTATTGCGGACCAGGACCTGCAGCGCTCACTTTCTCCAGGTACAGACTTTTCCCCCCTGCCTCAGATCACCTCACCCTCCTCCACTGAGTCTCTGCTGGGCCATATGGATGCCTGCTACCCCTCTACTCCATCAATGGACCCTCATACAGGCCTGTTGTTGTCTGTTTCTGAACCTTTAGCAGCCTCCCCTGTTCCCACAGATTTCCCTTCCATGATGGAAGCTTTTTCCCACTTATTATCTAAAAGCCTGGGCCTGAATGCAGCGCAAATCACGTCTTCTATACATGCTGATCTGCAACAACTGGGACAGAGGATGGACACTATTGAGATGAAAGCGGACCAGGCTGTTTCCCATATTAACCAAAACTCAGCCAGAATGCAGGACATGCAGGACCAATTGGAAATTGCTTTCGCCAAAATTGACGATCTCGAAAACAGATCGAGACGTTACAATTTCAGCATTAGAGGCCTCCCTGAAACAGAGAAGGACACTCAAGCTGCAGTCAAAAAATTGCTGCGAGTTCTAATTCCTGACATAGCGGAACACTGTCTGGAGCTCGACAGAGCGCACAGAGCCCTGCAACCACCCCGCTCCAATGGACTCCCTTGCGACATAATCGTAAAGCCCCACTTTTATTCGGTTAAAGAGGAGGTGATGAGAAGGTCGAGGGGAGCAGAAGATCTCAAATTGCTAGGCCACAGGATTCAGATTTTTGCGAATTTATCGCCGTATACGGTGCAGAAGAGGCGGGCTCTCAAACCACTGATCCAACAACTGATCGAGCGGGAGATCACATATCGCTGGTCGTTCCCTCTCCGCCTGAACTTTGCTTACAAAAACAAGAACTATGGGTTCTCAGCCCTGGCGGACGGAGAGCGCCTCTTGCTGCACTTGGGCCTGATTTCACAAGAAATACCACTTTCACAGCAAGGCAGGAATACCCCTACTTCCACGAAACGTCCACCTCCAGCAAGCCCGCTTCAGCCCTCCTGGCTAAAACAAAGTTCCAAATGCTCCAAGGAGAATTTTCCAACCTGAGGCTCTGACCCCCTTTGGATCAGGGCCCTGATCCGGAACTTTCCCTGTGCCATCTACGGTCCGAAGCTGGTTGCCTGACTATACTTATAACTCTCCTTTTATGGGCCCACTGGCTTTTTGGTCATGCCTCAGTTAGGGTCTTCTTCCATCCAACACTTTTGTGGAAGCCACACTGAGGATACCCCTTGATCCGGCCCATATGGGGCTGGGGGACAGCCCGAAAACCCTCAACACCGCACAAATTCCGAGCCCTCCTGAGTAAATCAAGATATCTTCTTGAGATTTTATACTTTGCATCCCTTTCTCATTAACTGGCATTCAAATTTATTTATATTTTTTTTTCTTTTTTTTTTCTCTCCTAAGTTTAAAGACGCGATAAGAGATTATACCTACTTCTATTGCTGGACAAACACCTCCTAAACTTGATTTACAGAACTAAATGTAATGGCTGCTGAGCGGAGGGCTTAATCTATTTTTCTCTTTAATGGTGCTCTGGGTCTCTCCTCATCTCGATCTACCTTTCTCTCCTGGGCTTTGGGGAGGTTGAAGGATCCCCTCGGGGGGAAAGGCAGATGAGATACCCCCTTCTCGGATGTAGTTCTACTATTGTATTTTTATGTTGTTTTTTTTTTAGTTAAGTTGTTCATGTTCTCTGGGTCGTTCTGATAATTATCACTAAGGAAGTCTGCCTCTTTGACTGCAGTCTTCCCTATAGTTATGTTACACAGGTGGCAGGGCAGTGGTGGATACAGTGCACATCCATTAGGAACCAGAAGTGCAGTTACTGGCACTGGTTCCTTACCTGGACGCCCCAAGGGTGGGGCTCCGGTCCTCTCAGAATGTAGGGTCAGGATGGGCTCCCTCATCCTACCCTGGGTATTGGGGGGGTCTAGGAACCCCCAAGGCTCTACACAATGTTATTCTCTTTTGCATATGTTTTGGCTAATGAATATTGGTGTAACTCTTGTGTTCTCTCCCTTTTTCTCCTTCATCTCTTTTCTCCCCTCCTCCTTCCCTATCCAGATGAAAGCATTCAGTTTATGGGATCGGCTTCGGTCTCTCCTCCCAGGTCCCAACACATCGGCAGTCCTTGTTTCCAGGTCCTCTAGAGCTCTACTCTCCTCCCGGCAAGGTAAGACATTTAATTGGAGAAGGGTTCCCCCACACCTTTGTAATGGCTAGCGCTACTACCAAGAAGCCTACGCTTAAAATTACATCACACAACGTACAGGGACTCAACTCACCCATTAAATGCAGAAAACTCTTCCAACAATATCAGTCCATGCATACAGATGTCCTACTACTCCAAGAAATCCACTTCTCCACTTCTTACCAAGTTCCTTCACCAGCAGTTCCCCCAATTTTTTCTCGCCTCTACACATAACAAAACAAAGGGTGTAGCAATTTGTTTCGCCAAACACATTAATATTTCGATCTCGGAAACAGTGTTGGACCCCCAAGGACGTTTCATTTTAGTATCAGGGATAATTGACAGAGAGGTTTATACGTTTGTATCTTACTACTCGCCCAATAAGGGTCAGAAAACTTTCTTTGACTCCCTCCTGCATAAAATACAACCGCACCTTAAGGGCACAATCTTCCTTGGCGGGGACTCCAACACTGCTTTTGACTTCGCTATGGACAAAATGGGTTCCGGTATTCCTAGACCTAAACGACCTTCCAGACAAAGTGCAAAGTTAGCAAAACTCCTTCATGAGAGTGGGTTCATAGACATTTGGAGGGAATTTCACCCTCACTCTAAAGATTACACGCACTACTCAGCTCCGCACGGCTCCTACGCCAGGATAGACCACATCTTCACCAGGCCCTCTACGATTCCCCCCAAATGGCGCCTACAAGAATCCTTACTGAGTGATCCCATACAATGTGCTATAATTGAAGGCTCCATTAAGGAATATTTCCTTATTAACTCTACTGACGATGTCTCTCCCGAGACAGTGTGGGCGGCACACAAAACTGTAGTCAGGGGGAAGTTAATCAAACTGTCAGCCAAGATTAGGGCGGAACATAAAGCGGATCTTCTTAAACTTTCTGCAGACTCACGGGCCCATAAGATGAATCCTTCCCAGGACTCATTAGCTAAACTGGACAAAGCCCGGGCATTACTGAACTTGAATCTCACTACCACAGCTGAAAAGCATCTCAGATGGTCAGGGGCAAAATTTTACTCTCAAAAGGACAACATAGGCTCGAAATTAGCGATTAAACTCAGCCCCAAACCTAGAACCTTAGCTTTTCCAAAAGTGAGGCTACAATCCAGGGACCTTTCTCAGAACCCCATTAAGATTATGGAGACGTTCCTCCAATTTTACAAGGATCTTTACAAACCACGTTCCCCTCACCCAGGCAAACCTTCACGGGGCTTTTTAGACTCCCTCCCACTGCCCTCCTTATCTAAGGAACATAGTGACCTACTGGAGAGTCCTTTCTCCCAGTCAGAGATCTTAGACACAATCAAATCTCTAAAATTGGGCTCTGCACCGGGTCCGGATGGATTTTCCAACGGGTATTACAAGAAATTTGTGCCTACACTAACTCCACATCTTTCAAAATTTTTCAACTTCCTTAGAGGGGGTTCTCCATTAGGTTCGGACCTTAACGCAGCTTTTATCTCAATGATTCCCAAACCAGGGAAAGACCCAAGTGAAGTTGGAAATTATTGCCCAATTTCACTAATAAATAATGATATCAAGATCCTAACTAAACTTGTGGCTAATAGGGTGGCAAGCTTCATCTCTACATATATACACAAGGACCAGGTAGGCTTTATCCCGGGCCGACAAGGGTCGGACCAGATTAGACAGACCATTGACATTATCTCCCTTCTACAATCCCAGTGGGATGGTGGCCCCCCTCAAAAAGGTTTTCTGTTATCAATCGACCTACATAAGGCTTTTGATTCCATTGATTGGACATACCTGTTTGATGTCCTGAGTAAATGGGGATTCGGTCCATGCTTCCTGAATCTAATTCGCTCTCTATATTCTTCCCCGACAGCACAAGTCCATCTGCTAGGCAGATACTCAACCTTGTTCCCTATAGGGAGGGGCACCAGGCAGGGGTGTCCACTGTCCCCCCTCCTCTTTGCCATAGCAATGGAAACCTTGGCCATAGCTATCAGATCAAACCCAGACATCAAAGGGGTTATGGTTTGGAGATCAGGAACATAAATGTGCACTCTACGCAGACGACCTTATGCTGTATATCACCTCTCACCTGATCTCCATCCCAGGGTTATACAAAGTTCTAAAAGATTTTAGTGCCCTATCAGGCCTGATGGTTAATATGAACAAATCGATTGCGCTTAATGTCACGGTCCCTTCGGACATCCTCTCGCAACTCACCAGTAACTTTGACTTCCCCTGGACCCCTGGGAGCATCTGTTATTTTGGTATTAACCTCACAGCAGACATCAGCAATCTCTTTAAAGCCAACTATCCCCCCATGATTAACCAATGCAGGGAGATCTTGATAGGTGGTCTAGATGTGGTCTGT
Organism: Aquarana catesbeiana; assembly: GCF_042186555.1. Classification (NCBI taxonomy): domain Eukaryota; kingdom Metazoa; phylum Chordata; class Amphibia; order Anura; family Ranidae; genus Aquarana; species Aquarana catesbeiana. The sequence goes on from NC_133324.1 coordinate 659,174,334, forward strand.
CCTGGCTGGGAAGGGTTCATGCGGTGAAAATGACACTCCTCCCACGCCTCCTATATTTATTCTGCTCCCTACCTATCCTGCTCAAGAGAAACTTCCTCCGAGGATTTCAATCGGAGATTACGCGCTTTGTCTGGGGGAAGAAGGGATATAGATGTCCGTCCAACATCCTCACTCGCCTTAAAACTCTGGGTCTATCGGATCTCTGGGGTTACTACCAGGCTGCACAAATAGCTCAGATTTCAATGGTCTTCTCCAAAGGTCCAAAACCCGACTGGCTTTCTATGGAAAGAAGGGCTAAGCCTCACAACACACTTGACTATCTCCTGTGGTGTGACCCAAAAATTAGACCAGCAATATTGGCTCCCACCCTACCACACCCCGTTTTACTAAGCACTAAACTTTTTAGACAAGCCACACTGACCTCTCCATTAAAACCCCTATCACATATTTTCAATAATTCAGATTTCCCCCCGGGAGTTAACATACAAGCATTTAGATGGTGGATGGATAAAGGCCTCTACCTATCGGTCACTTCCTTACCCCGTTGGGCCCCCTATCCTTTTCTTACTGTAAGACCAAACTCGACATGCCGGATTCCGAAAAATTTAGATTCACCCAATTGTCTCACTTTCTACAATCCATATGGTGTAAAAATTCCAAATCTCCACTTTTAACTCCTTATGAACATTGGTTCTCCAATACACAGGACCAGAAAGGGGGCATTTCACTGATTTACACAGAACTCATGACTAAGTCGGACATACCAGCTTACGTCAAGACCTGGGAGGAGGACACAGGCCAATCCTGGACATCTGCAGAATGGTCCAGTTCATGGACTCGCTCCTATAAAGGTTTCTACAATATCTCTCTCATAGAAGCTAGCCTTAAGGTTATTTCAAGATAGTACTATGTTCCTTCCAGACTGGCACTGATCTTTCTGGGTACTTCCCCTCTTTGCTTTAGAGGGTGTTCGCTCGAGGGATCAATGATTCACATATGGTGGACCTGCCTGCGTATTCGAATATTTTGGCAGAGAATTTTTAGAATTATCAGTAACTTACTTCACACCTCAGTGGCCCCTAACATACACATAGCTCTTCTTAATCAGCCCGTTCCTGGTTTACCTAAAAACGCACAGACACTATCTTATTTTATCCTTTTAGGAGCAAAGAGCACCATAGCTAAATGTTGGAAAAAACCCACTGTCTCATATAAGAGCTGTATCAGGAAAATTACTTGGATTATGTCTCAGGAGCATTTAGTAGCAAAACTCAATGATAAAGTGGAAAGATTCAGGTCCACCTGGGAACCTTGGGCCTCGCTCCACGACATTTCGCTCATACCGGGATTGACAGCTGGAAATAATATTAACTCTTCCTCTCCTTGTCCCAACTCTTCTTTTGTCCCCCTTCCTCCTTTCCCTCTTCATTTCCCACGTTTTCTCTCCTTCTCTCCTGGGACTTCCTTGTCCCTTTCATTTTGGTAGCATATTGGGAATAGTACTCCTCCCCTTGAGGAGGTTTGTTCACATTATTTATTATTTCCCCCAGGACCACCGGGAGACCCTCGCTCCTCCACTTGCAACTAGTTCTTCACCAACCCTATAATAGTATAGTGTCATGGAGAAAAATATATAGAAAAGGGTAAGTACAGCGCTGCGCTGAAAATAAAACTAAAACAGCAGCCAACACCCCCGTAGACTTAGGGTCATAATATCAACAGAAAATTCAAAGTGTGGCGCTATAAGCTCCGTAAATATATGTGATGAATAAATATATCAAAATAATATAGAAATTATATAAAAATTAGTGACTTCAGAAAAACTTCTCAGTGTGAACCATAGTGTGCCACGTAAGCAAATATGACAGTGACTATTGAACAAAGCAGTAACACTTGTATACATTCACCACTTCCAATGGTAAGTGAAAAAACATCAAAAATTATATATAGAGTCCATATCAAAATAAGTGAAATATTAGTGAAAAAAACGAAAAGTCTGTGGTAACAGTGCATAGGCGATGATGGACAGATGTCTCCCGAACGTGCAGAGGGATTGTTAGACTCAACTTGGCAGGTAAGTGGACCGTGGGGAGACCAAAAGTGCACAGAAGATTAAAACCAGTGCCAGGACCATCACCAGGAATTGTGGAGGCTTACCAGAATTAGTGGCCTGAAATAGCATATGCCATACAGGTCAAAAAGGCTTGATGACCAACAGGTCTGGATATTTTATCTGGTCAGATGTCATCACCACACGGTAAGGGGAAAATAACAGCACGGCTTCCTCATCGATGGATACACCACCATAAGCCAAGCGAATAATTCGTATTGCATGTGAGGAGTAAAAAACATTCACATAGCGTGATAACGTTTAAACTTGGATTTATTAAAAAATTAAATAAAACAGACTCACATTTTCAGAAGATAAGAAAACAGCATGTAAATCGTATAGAGGCAGTCGTGAGGGGTCCACCCGACATGTTTCAACTAAAAAGTCATCATCTGGGGTGTGGAACCCTGTCACCCCACCGCTCTATATATAGATAATCACCCCCACTGGAAGTGTCCGAAACCGGAAGTGCTTCAGATGACCTTTGATTCCGATTATAGGGGGCATATAGTGCTATAACATTTATAATCCCATATATTAAGGAAAGAGCTTTATATGTTGAACCTTATAGATTATTATAAGTCCCAATTTGTAGTAAAATATCATAAATTATACTTGGCATTGGTCCGGTTCTTCCATCCGCGAACCAAGCCTCACTATCAGTGCCTCTATCTAGCAAGTGGGAGTGCAACGGCGCCGCCGCGCTCCACACTCGATACCAAGCCTCACTCCCATATAGCGCAATGACGTCACTCGCATATCCACAGAGCGGCGACGATGCGCTCCAAGCCTCGCCTTCTTTTCTATGGAGAAAAATATGGCTTTAGCTTACTTTTCTCTCCCCTGTGGCTGCTCTTAGGGGTTTGGAAAAGGATTGGGGGAGTCTCAGCACACGCCTTCAGGAAGATCCCATTGGGGAAGGTTGTGCGGGACTCCTAGTCCGGTCCATGTTCTCTAGTTCGGCGGAAGCCATGGGCACCCTGGCGGTCGGGGCATTGATAGAGCCCCTCTTGGTTAACAAACAAAAAAAGCTCAATTTATAAGAAGTTGCTTTAATTGTTGCCTTTTCTTACTGTTTTGTCGTATCACTCATTACCAGAGATACGAGTTGAAATAGTGGATATTAATGTCATCGATACTCTATCCGTGAATGTATCTGTGCTTATACTCTGTATTACGTATAAAAACCAATAAAAACATTTCAAATAAAAAGAGCTTCAGACTTCTGAAACACTTCCGTTCTCTCCAGATATATCTGCAACATGGTCTTCAGTTCTAACTTGTGTAAATCCGACTTTCCCGGATCCATAGGTGGCGGTGGAAAGGCTGGAAGTACCGACTGCCAATTAAAGTGGAACTGCAAAACCAACACAACAAACCCACTACAAACAACAATATATACAGCAAGGGGCAATACCGGAATCACAGATGTCAGCCAGGCCAGGGTCATACACAGCAGGTCAGCAGGAACAAGGGATATACCAGAAACATAAACGTTTAGCCAAGCCAAGGTCATACACAGGAGATAAGCAACTGAACAAGGGCAGGTTAGGAGAGGGGGATAATGGATGGGATAGGATACAGGCTCAGGAGCAGGCTCAGGTTCAGATACAGGAGATACAGGTTTACAGGATACGGGATAACAGGTCAGGGCGCAAGGAAGAAAGATACCAAGGCAAGCCTATGAGGGCTTGCCGGGTATTTATAAGGCTGTGGTAATTGACCTCATGTTACAGCTGAGCGCAGAGTGTGCTGTTTGCTCCACACTGCCGGAGTGCACCCACTGGTGGACACCGGTACTACAGCCCAAGGATGCAACAGTGCCACCAGCAGGAGAGACCTCTTACTACAGGTTCCAGGTGTTGGAAGACACCCGCTGGTGGACACTGGTACTGCGATCCAAGAGACCGATAGCGCCACCAATGGGTAAACCCTCTCATGACACATTAATACTATACTTAAACCGGGTAAAGAACTAAACGTGCCACAGAATTTTAGACCTATCTCTTTATTAAACCTAGACGTGAAGGTATATGCCAAACTGATAGCTAACAGATTAATGACGGGGGCGTGGCTTGGCGCGCAGCAGAGATGGACGCCTAACACAGGAGCTCCAGCAATTCAGCAGCCTTAGCCCATCTCTTTCCACCCAGAGTGCTCGATAATGAGCAGGAGGAACCTAGGCACACTCCGCACGAGATCAAGCCGCTTATCGGCAGCCTACAAGGGGAGAAACATTACGGATTTATTCCGAAACCCTCCGGCGGAACGGAGCGGCATGTCAGGGACCAAGATGGTGATGCCGCGTGTGGAGGAAGATTACAGCGAAGACTCCCAGTCCACAGCAGAGGACAATGGTAGGGGTACCCCTCACCCAGACCTTCCCCTCACATATGCTGGAATGTCAGGCTTTGCAGCCGATATTAAAGCCACCTTCTCTGCTGCAATAACGGACTTAAAATCTAGCATGCTTGTCCTCACAGACAAGATGGCCACTGCAGAAGCAGCAGGAAGATGCAGGGACAAGGCAATACACCGCTTAGAAAGAGTAGCCTCCTCACAGTCCCGACACCTTATTGAAATTAACAAACACCTTGAGGACTTAGACAACAGAGGAAGGAGGAATAATATCAGGGTCAGAGGGATCCCAGAGACTGTGGAGTCTGAACAAATCACCCCAGGATTACAGAGAGTTTTCAACAGTCTGCTAGAGAGACCGGAGGACACAGCCATAGAATTTGTGAGAGCACACAGAGCACTCAGAGCCAGAGGGACAGACAGCATGACTCCGCGTTACATTATCTGTTGCTTGCAAAACTTCTCCCTAAAGGGAGATATTATGCGTAAAGCACGCAGAAATGATCAGATCATCTTCAATGGCGAGACTATTATGCTTTTTCATGACCTCTCACAGATCACCCTAAAGAATCACATAGCTCTCCGGCCATTGCTTGAGAAACTAAGAGAGAAGGACCTACGCTACACATGGCACTTCCCGTTTGCACTCCTGGTGAACTACAACGGGAGACAGCATACGCTCCATTCGCCAGAAGATCTCCCTGAATTTTGTCAGGCACTTCAACTAGAACAAGTGGAACTACCGGAATGGTACCAAGAATTCACGCTACCTCCTTTGGAAAGGTCACAACCCAGAACGCCATTTGCCTCACCAGACAAGCGTCATCCTAAAAAGATGAAACCATAACGTTCTGGCGGCTCTCAAGCAGGAACACCTAACAATAGATCCCATTCCTTCAGGGGCTCTGGAGATGTCCGAGGGCAGTCCCCGTGACTCACACACACCCTGTGAGACTGTAAGTAACCCTTTTTTTTTTTTTCGTTGGTCCCAAACCACTTTGTCACAACAAACTTAAAGACTATCCTGATGGAGATGTCTTAGTGAGCCCAGACTTTCCCCACCTTAAACTCACCGCACACGGAAATATTGATCCATACATTGACATCATTTTGGAATGTTAAATCATTACAGAGATGGCTAAACTTCCCAACACCTGATTCCCACACTTTTACAAAGGATTCACATTGGGAACTTTTCAGCAGAAACGAATCCTTTACGCTCCTAAAAGAAGTCTCCCACACCAAGAAGACTCCGAAAAGCACAAAAAAAAAAAAAAAAAGATTCTATTGAGTCTTCCTATCCAGATTGAGATCATACGCATTGGGACAATCACTTTTATTACTTTTACAGGTTATTGTCAACCATGTTGGCTGTGATCTAAAGCTATACTGGATACCACAGTTATTATGGTGACAGTAGGAACATATGGACTATAGATAATAACGAAAGCTTAACCTGAATACAGAGAAATGCAGATTAAAGTGATATTAGCGATAAGCGTGGGTTAACTGCAAAATCCTAGATCTATCCTCGCCTATGCCTCTGCATGGAGGTAGCAAGGCTTGTAAACCCACACGGAGGGGAGCCTTGCTGTTTCCATCTAGGACAGCGGTACCTCCACCTAAACTAACGTTATCATATACTGTTTAAGCTCAGTTCTCCAATGTTAAAGTTTATAGTTTCCTTCTTCAGGTACCATGGGTGCAAAGATGACTAACTTAGCTTATATTTTGCCTATACAGGCTGCTGCCAGTTTTGGCTTGCGCCTCAGGTGTTTCATTCCTAATATATATAACTTGGCTAATTTGACCAAGTAGGCAGCCGCCCACTACACCCCAACAAAGTGCTCCTTAATGGAAGAAAATTACCCGGGTGAAGAGCACTAACCTACATACCTACAACCAATAACCTAGCCAAATCCAAGGGAGTGTCTATACTCATTAGTAGAGATGCCTCCTGCGGACTCACTGAGAAACTTATCAATCCTGAGGGCAGGTTCCTCTTTATGAAGAGAAAATGCTGTGGAACGCCCATCACGTTAGCAAACGTTTATTTTCCCAACACAGCACACCTGACCTTCCGCCGACGCTCACTTGACAAACTCAAAGAATTCAGCTCAGGATGCCTTATCATGGGAGGTGACTTCAATGTACCGTTGAACCCTCTTACTGATACGTCCACAGGCAAAACCTATATTACGTACAAAATTCTTAAACAAATCAATTCCCTACAATTGGTTGATACTTGGTGCTTCATTTACCCCGGTGATAGGGATTACACTTTTTATTCTATACCCCATTGTAGGTACTCGAGAATCGACTATATGTTTGTTTCACAAAGAGATCTTGACAAGATTACTGGAGCAAGTATAGGGATTCAAGCTCTATCAGATCATGCCCCTATCTCCCTAACTCTAAATTTGTCAGAACCTCCACCAAAACCTAATACACGGAGATTGAATTCCACCCTATTGACTGACCCAACTTTGCTCCCTCAAATAGCTGCATCACTGACAGACTACTTCACGAGCAACACTACACCAGAGATTAACCCCCTGACAATCTGGGAGGCCCATAAATGCACGATCAGGGGAGAATTCATTAGACTAGGAACCCAACGTAAAAAAGACAGAGAAAAAAAAAATCAAAAACTTGACAGAGAAGATCCACTCCCCGGAAACCCTACATAAACAATCCCTGACAGAACAATCTGCAATAGAACTTTTAGAAAACAGAAAAGCATTCCAACAGATTTTTGACGTGAGGTCTAAAAGATTCCTATTCTTTAAGAAAAAAATGTATTACGAACATGGCAACAAAACAGGCAGATTTCTAGCGAGAGCCCTGAAAAATGCGAGAACACAACAAAACATTTCAGGCATACGAACGAAAGAAGAGAAAATGGACATTACCACTAAACATATCGCTGGCCACTTCCATGAATATTACACGGCCTTATATAATCTACCTGATTCACAAAAACCTAGCACAATTCAGGGAATAAGGCAACAAGCTATTCAACACTATATAAAAAGAACCCAACTTGCCCACTCTGACTGGAGATGACATATCCCAATTAGAGAAACCCATAGAAGCTATAGAACTACAATAAACAATCAAAGACCTTAAGACAGGGAAAAGTCCGGGACCGGACGGCTTCACAGCCATATATTATAAAACCTTCCAAACCACCTTGCTTGGGCCGCTGCTGAGAGCTCTGAATTCTATGTCAAAACCCAGGGAGATCCCACCAACTTTTCTTGCGGCACATATAACAACTCTTCCCAAGCCAAACAAGGACCCAGCAGAGTATGCCAGTCACAGGCCAATTTCACTACTTAATCTAGATGTGAAGTTGATGTAAAAAAATCAATGCCAACAGACTGAAGCCCCTGCTCCACAGCCTGATAGGCTCTGAGCAAGCTGAATTCATGCCAGGCAGAGAAACAAGAGACAATGTTATAAAAGCACTTAATTTGATACATGCTACCCGGGCATGGAACATTGAGGGCCTTGTTCTGTCAACTGACGCAGAGAAGGCCTTTGATCGCATGGCCTGGGACTTTATGCTGGAGACCTGTAGGTACATTGGCGTGGGAAATCATATGTTGACATGGATCTCCTCGCTTTACAAAAATCCTACTGCAAAACTCAAGATTAATGGTTCCCTTTAAAACACAGTAAAAATTAACAATGGAACGAGACAGGGTTGTCCCCTCTCACCCCTTTTGTTTATCCTAACACTTATACCATTCATCAGACGAATTGTAGCAGAAAGCACAATACAGGGGTTCAAAATAGCTGGAAAAGAGTTCAAAGTGGCGGCCTACGCAGATTACTTATTATTCTTCATAACCAATCCACACATTTCACTTCCTTTATTAATGAAAGAATTTTCCATATTTGGATATGTTTCTAACCTAAAAATCAATTACTCCAAGTCTGAAGCAATGAACATCTCTATTCCCATAAATAAGCTTAAAAACATCAAATCCAACTGCCCCTTCAAATGGGAGGGCTCAGCGCTTAAATATCTAGCTGACTCCCAAGCTTTCTCAAAATTATGAACGTAACTTTATTCCCTTACTGAAAACAATCTGTACAGACAGGAAGTCCTAGTGCTGAAGTACCTAAAAAAGCAGGGTGACTTTGTAGGTACTTGATAATAATTTGTGCCAACGTCCCCGACATTGTAATTGTGAACATATAAAATCTAGGAAACGGGACTTTAGGGGCACAACGGTATTTAAACTACGAAAAAATGATAAATAGTATTTGGAATTTTTATTAAAGTACAAAAAGACAAAGAGCAAACAAATCAGACTAGACATAAAACCTAGTTTAGTACACCATAAGGATCCTATCCTGCAAGCTTGTATGAAATTATAAGTACATGATCCAAGCACTTATACACATGGAGGAGAAAATACTTCCCCTAGTGTAGAACGATAAACATATCTGGAGCTATAATTGACAGGATGCTGCAGGTCTGGTGATCCAAGGTGGAATGCTCTCTAATTGCTCGACATGTTTCACGTTAACAGAGAACGCTTCTTCAGGAGCTAGAGATTCTATTAAAAATACATAAAAAGAACAACAGACTATCACAAAAACAGAATATAATAATCAAAAAGTGAGCTTCAAACAAGTGGAAGGTATACAAATAAAGAAATCTCAATGTTGAAAATACAACCGCCCTCAAGTATAATGACCTATGGGAGAGACCCTATAAAAGATTATGGTCTCCAAAAGAAGAACAGCGCAGCCAGGTGGTCAGGGTCAGCCGATTCAGAAATAGTCTATAGACGTGCAACGTCCCTCAAGGACAAACTTGTATCTAGTCAATACAAAACCTACAATCCCGCCTCTTCCCAGCAACCAAGGGGCACAGTGCCCTGCGGTGGTTGCTCATTTTGCCCGTGGATATCCTCTGAATATCCCATTTCACTTCCTAATGGTGAAATGTATTATCCAAAATTCTCAGCCACATGCCATACCCAAGGGGTGGTTTACTTGATGGTCTGTAACTGTGGGGTTTTTTATGTGGGGAAGAAGGCCAGACAGCTAAGGCAAAGAATTAACGACCATGTATACTACTCAGGGAATGGGAAGATGCTCACACCTGTGAGCAGACACCTGGATCTATATCACCGTTTTGATACGTCTTCCGTTTCTTTTACTGTTCTGGCAGTCGTTCCCCAAAACCCCAGAGGCGGTGAATGGGACAAATTCATATTACAAAAAGAGACCCTATGGATCGAGCGTCTAAATGCCACTAGGGCACCTGGCTTGAATGAATCCCACTCATATAGACCGTTTCTTTGAGTTTACAATCATCATCAGAAATCCCCCCAGCATGTTTTATTATAGTTGTAAGAATCATTGGTTGGAACCCTCACTTGAATGGTATAATTTACTTAGTTATGGTTTCTTTAAAATCCCCCCTTCGCTTCCAGATCAATGTGTTCCTATGTTCTTTCCTTTGGAAATGTTTAATATGATTTGTTTATTGCCCATATATATTGGCTGATCCCTTTTGGATATTATGACTATGTACAGTTGTAATTATGACTGTGTATATACTGTATGTATTTTCTCTTTCCTCCTTTTTGTTGATGACCTTGGGATTTCCCTTAGTGTTGGTCTCCCATTGAAATGTCTGGCCTTTGCCTATGGTGAGTTTCGTTCCCCAGCGCCGCACATCTGGTTCGAATCTCTGATCGGATGTGCGGCGATTGACGGGGGCGCGGGGACATGTTTGGTTCCCTGTGCCTCCGCCCCTGCTGTCTGCGCATTGGTTCAGCTCCGTTCCACCACGTCATCACTCGGCGCATGCGCGGAATTCCCTTCCGCCTGTGCGTCGCTTTGCGTGGGGGTGACGCTGCGCGGCGCATGCATGGCAGCCTGCAATGGGACCGGAACACGCCGTGCTCTACAGAGCCGGCGGTTTCCGGCCTGGGCTAGCCTATTTAGGGACATGACAGCTCCCTGTTTTCAGGATCTTGGAACAGGCACTCGTGAGATTGAGCGGTATATCCTCGAGCCCCCCATTCCAATAGTCTCTGGGTAAGTCCAGCCTTCTGATGCATCATAATGATATCTTTATCTGCAAACAACTCAGAGCTGTGCAATCTATGTTGATTGCCATGCCTATAAAACGTGTTTGTGATTGTGTTTCCTCTTTCCATATATCAGCATTACAGAGTACCAAAAGCCAATTTCATTACCCATGAATACCTGATACCATATATATCCGGGAGGTTTCTGGCTTCTACCGCTGCCCTGCCCGATCTGATTCAGGTGTTTTTACCTCCGATCAGTTTTGCGATCGCTTGTATACGTTTCCAATGGTAGTATCCATTTATACCATATCTATTTGGTAAGTGAATTATCTATGACACAGAATTCTTGTATGTTAATGCACAGGCACAACCTATTTTGTTCCCTTTTTTCCTCCCCCCTTCCCTTATGGCTCTCCCTTTCCCCCTCACGCTAAGGCCGTTTGCCTCTATATGTATGCCCTTTACAGAGGATTTATTTACTTAACAGGTTCAGAAAATGGATGTTGCTGTCCATTTTTATCTGAATGATTGATACAATAAGACTTACTCTGGAAAACATCAAATAAGATTGGTGATATATTGGTTGACCCAATATTACTATCTATACACTACTATTTTCTTTCTAACCTTTCTCTTTTCAAAACTACTTCCTACCCCTTTCCTGAAGACAACCCTTATAATACGAGGTTCTTTGATACATTTTAAGTGTGTTAACATACACAGAAGCTAAGATTTCAAATTAGACAACAATTTACTACAATAAAATATTAATACAGCTAGTCATAAGTTTACTTGCATATTCAATTTCTGTATTTTCATTGAGTGGAGCTGTGACTCCATAGTTGTATTTCTCTTACTTCAATAAACTTTAATGTTATAAAAAAAATAGATTGATTACAATTCTTCCGAGTTTGATCAAAGCAGATCAGGTGGGGCTTTTGTCTGGCCATCAGGCCCCTGATGCAACTAGAAGGATGGTTAATTTTTTGCACATAATAGAACAATCCAAAAGGCCTTCTTTGTTCCTAGCGTTGGATGCAGAGAAGGCTTTTGACAGAGTACATTGGGGCTACCTTTATAGGATACTTTAAAAAATTGGTATAAAGGGTCCAATGCAATCGGTTATCTCAGCCCTATACTCCTCTCCCTCAGCCTATGTATTCACAGAAGGCATGTTTTCCAAAAACTTTAAAATCTCTAATGGAACACGACAGGGATGCCCTTTATCTCTGCTCATTTTTGCTCTAATCATGGAACCTTTAGCAGAAAAAATTAGAATGCGTCCTGATATAAGAGGAATTCCTGACAAAATTCCCACCATGTCATCTCACTGTACGCTGATGATGTAATACTGACTCTAACTGATCCAGCCCATTTCCTCCCAAAAGTGCATGAGGCCCTCCAACTTTTTAGCAGAGTTGCCTACTACAAAGTGAATGCTTCCAAGTCTAACATTTTAAGCATAGCCATTGATAAAACTCTCAAAACATCCCTACAAAAGAAAATGTCATACTGTTGGTCCGATAAACCATTGCATCTTGGAGTTCAACTAACTTTTCCCTCCACAGACCTATACAAAGTAAACTTCATTCCACTTATCTCACATATTCAACAAGAGATATTTAAACTCAAAAAACACCTTTTATCATGGTCGGGCCACTTAGCAGCGTACAAAATGCTACTGCTTCCTAAAATATTATATCTGTTTAGGACACTCCCAATCCCTATGCCCACATCCTTCTTTACAGTTATGCAAAAACAACTATCTCAATTAATTTGGGCAGGCAGCAAATCGAGATGCTCCCCACAAATACAAGAGAAACATAGACTGATGGGAGGTATGGGCATTCCTGTCCTGAAAGACTACTACATGGCCTCCTTATTAGACCAACTCAAATATTGGTTTAGTCGCCCTCCACTAAAACCTTTTGCCAGCTGGAGAAGGCATGGATGGACAATAAGTCTCTTCTATCCCTACCCATGTCAAATGCCCTTAATTTTCAGGAGAAAAATATCAAATACCCTACCATACTAGCTTCCTTTTTTAGGCATGGTCATACTTGCAAAAAATGGGGGACACTAATCTATTCTGGTTAAAAATCCCTATTCCCTTGGAAACCCTCAAATGGATTATACCAAATATTTCTCTGGTTTCCTGGCATAATAAGGGTATTCGTAACTTACAAGACCTGTTTTCCGGTGGCAAATTGTTGCCATTTGGAGAATTAACCCACAAATATCTGTTACCAGAAACAGAACTTTTCACATATTTGCGGATATCCTTACTTTGTCATATCCTAGGAAGGACATTCTGCCCAGTTCCAGACAAAATCTGGAAATGTTGTCACTCTCAAGATTCCAATCAAAAAGGCATTTCGTTAATTTACAATACTTTAAACTGTAAAACAACTTTCAACAAATTAACTCCCTTACAAAAATGGGAAATGGAACTAGGGAAAGTATATTCCGATAACCAATGGCTTGGAGCAATTAAGTGCACCTACCAATACTCTCGCTGCTCTAACTATTGGGAATTGTTTTGTTTTTTTGTGTTATTTTAAAGTAATTTTGAAGGGAGGGGAGGTAGGCATATATGTATGAAAAATTATGTTATTGTTGTTGATTGCCCCCCCCCCCCTTTTTTTTTTTCAAGTTGGGAAGAGCACAGTGATAGCCAATGGCGAAGAATTTGAGTTTAACACGGAGAAGAAATGTTGATGTTGATGATGACGGTGGCACACAGACACAGAGAAATACACATAATATTAAAGATAAAGGCTATTGATAAGGGAGAATTGAAAGGAAAAGTGTATAGAAAGAGAGAGGGAGGGGGGAAGAAAGGGGAAAGGGAATAAGGGAAGGAGACACATAGCTAGGGAGACACTGAGATAGTAAGTCTGGGTTAACACAATAGATGACAGCAAGAAATTGATAGACATTAAAACGATACACCGTATAAGTGCAAGAGGAGAGAGAGGTGGCACACATAAATACACAGATGGAAGGGAGAGGGGGAGGGAAAGGGGGGAGAGAGGGAATAGGAAGGGTAAGAACACATACATGTGTGTTTTTTTTTAATTTATTTATTTATTTATTTTTCCCAAGATAATAAGATAGGGGGGTTGAGGAGCAGTAAGAGTGAAATCGATACGAAATACCTGTATAGTAGCAGATGTGATATGTCGGTAATGCCCTTAATTTTTTGGTATGGAAGTGGGATGAATGGATGAGTGGGGAAAAGATGAGAGTAGAAGGGAAAAGTAAGCAGGTGGCAGAGAGGTCACTATTAATATGGGGAGTGTCAGTTTTTTGTGGAAAGATGGTAGAGATTAATCAGTGCACTTTTCTGTCATGGAATGTGAGAGGCATGGGTATGGCATTGAAGCGTACACAGATCTTTACAGTGGTTTGTAAAGCACAAGCAAAAATAATATGTATTCAAGAAACACATATGGTTAAAGACAGACTTGATTATCTTTAAAGATCGTGGATTCAGTGATCTTGCCACTCTTGCCATACAACTTATTCAAGGGGGGTTTCCCTGATGGTGCATAAGACAGTGACATGGGATTGTATTAGGATACAGAGGGACCCTGAAGGGAGATATGTTTTCGTCTTTGCCACAATATACTCAATGCCATTTGTCATCATGGGGATATATAATCCCCCTCCAGCTACATTAGGAGTATTGAAGGAAGCAATGTTATTCATGACAGAGTATCCAGAGGCGCATATTATATGTATGGGGGATTTCAATATGTGGTTGAACCCAAAGATGGATAGATATAGGAAAAAACCCCAGAAAGCAATGATGGGATCTAATGTTTTAGAGAGATTTATAAAAGAGGCAGGATGGATCGACTTATGGAGAATTAAAAACCCAGATGTTAGATCCTACTCATGGTATGCACCAGGAAGTGTATGCATGTCTCAAATAGATCTGGCTCTGGGTAATGAGAAGATACTTCCTCTGGTGCATTCAATGACATATATGCCCAGGGGGGTGTCTGACCACTCTGGGTTGACATTTAATTTAACAATATGTCCAAGGGGAATGCATCTGGGTTGTAGGATTCAGCCCTATTGGTTAACTCAGATTGGTTTAAATGATCAGATACAGGAAGAGATGTAAATATTTCTGGAAGCCCATGGGGATAGAAAAATGGATGGTATATTTTGGGACACCATTAAGGCATATTTAAGGGGGGCATTGAAATCCACAATATCATATATAAAACGTACCAATAGACAGGAAGAAGAGGAATTAGTAGAACTATGTGCGCAGGCAGAAGCAGGTTTTATAAAAGATCCCTCAAATAAAAAACAAATAAGATGGGAAGGATTAATGCATCAGTATAAGAATCAATCAATAGTTAATGCTAAGCGTAAGAGGTTCTTTTTAAAACAATAAAACATTTTGAGCAAGGACACCAGGCTAATAAGATGCTCCATTTATTTATAAAACAACAAACATCATCACTAGCTCACTTTGGGCAGAAATTTTTAAACTAATCTCCAAGATTACTGGCTACTTTACCATCATACTTGATTTGACTGTAGCCGTATTAGTGCAATTGTGACAGAGAAAATTGAGTACTGTCCGTGGAACTTTTTTATTTGCACTAACATACAATTTTTCAGGACAAGCTTTCGGGGTATGTCCGCTTCTCCAGCTTGGACCTTGAAGAAGGGGACATACCCCGAAAGCTTGTCCTGAAAAATTGTATGTTTGTGCAAATAAAAAAGTATCACGGACAGTACTCAATTTTCTCTGGCTACTTTACGAAATCCAACATTGAACAAGCCATCCTAGGTATTAATATGATGCTATCCCACGTGTCAGTCAGATCAATAGCAATGCAGATAATTATGGCTGTTTGCTCAGCTATAGTGCTCAAATGGAAATTGAATGAAGTACCTAAAGTCAGGGAAATGATCAGACAGGTCAATGTAATAGCTAAATACGAAAAAATACTTGCATATAAAGATGGAAACTAAGCTAAATTTGAGCTTAACTTATCTTTGGAAAACCTAAACGGTTTTATGGATGTTTAATAAGATCAATATAAGATACTATATATGTTACTAACTTTCTCATTGATAAACACAGTTTACTATAGAAATCAACAGTTCTTTTATTGCTATATATATGATATAGAAAATGTTACTCATTGACAATTTGGTATAATGTTTTTGTACTTGTATGTATATGGAAACCCAAATAAAAACCTATTTATATTAGAAAACATTGTAATAAGCAAGAATTCTTCAGTCTACTTTTTCTAGTCAAGTCCCTTTTAATTATAGGGATTGGTACAACAATTACAGTAACTAAACAATATTTAACAATGATTATTAAATTTCAGTTATCTAAATATGCCCATAGAAAATTAATTGACGTACATGCTCTCTACAGAATAACAATGATGATAATTCGATTTTTTCCAGGAACATTTTCATTAATAATATACAATTGATGTTAAATGTTTGCAATATATGCATGGAAATAATACTACAGTTATTAGGTTTAATTAGTTTTATAGATCACTGGTCAATTTACAACTCTAACTGATGAAAAGCACAACTAAAGCTCCATAGTACTTGAGTTAAATTATATTTTAAACACTGAATTATTTGTAAGAATATGGTAGACTAAAGAAAAATAAAGACACTGGGAGACAGTTGCATATCAATGAATGTACAATTTGCATGCAAAAATCTTAGCAAAAATCATAGCATAATAGTGCCACCAAATAAAAGTGTAATTGTTTTAATCTTTTCCTCAGAACTGTCACAGAACTTAGAAATGCTAAGCAAGTAATCTTCAGTCCAGTTGTCCCCTTTTTCTAGCCAAATCTTTTAATTGTAGTGATTGGTACAACAATTACAGTAACAAAACAATATTTAACAATGATTATAAAACTTCAATGATCTAAATTTGCCCGTAGAAAAATCACTGATGTATTCTCTACACAGTAACAATGATGATAATTAGAAGTTTATATCCAGAAATGCTTTCATTTATTTATATATAATTGATCTTAAATGTTTACAGTATATGCATTGAAATAATACTACCGTTACAGTGATTACTTTGCATTGTTTAATGGACTATTGTTTTGGGAAATCAGCAAAACATTTAGTGAATAGATCATTAATTCCATTTACAACTGTAACTGTTGAAATGTAAAAAAAAAGCTCCATAGTACGTGACTTCAATATTTCAAATACTGAATTATTTGTAAGAATATGGTAGAATAAAAAAATAATAAAAACACTGGAAAGCATTTATGAAGGCAGTTGCATATAAATTAATTTGCAATCTACATGCAAAAATGTTAGCATAAATCTTTGGGCCTGTTTTCAACAAAAGGAAAAGTTTATGTTTTGCATGATAATGCAACCAAATAGTGCAAAGCAAATAATTTTCAGCCCATTTTTCTAGCCAAGTCCTTTTTAATTATAAAGATTAATACAGCAATTACATTAACCAAACAATATTTAACAATGATTATACAACTTCAGTGATCTAAATATGCTTGTAGTAAAATAATTGACATACATATTTTTAAGCATTAACAATAATGATAATTAGGAGATTCTACCCAGGAATGCTTTGATTAATTATATGTAATTGATGTTAAACATTTGCAGTATATGCATGGAAGTAAAACTACAGTTAATTACTTTGCATTGTTTAATATGCTATTGTAGTTGGAAATTATCAAAAATGTATTTTAATAAGTCATTGATCCATTTACAACTGTAACTGATGTAAAGAAAAACTAAAACTCCTTAGTACATGACTTAAAGGGGTTGTAAAGGTAAAAAATTTTTTCACCTTAATGCATTCTATGCATTAAGGTGAAAAAACTTTTGACAGTACCGCCGCCCCCAGGCCCCCCGTTTTACTTACCTGACGCCTCGAATCTTCGCTCCTCGTCCTCGTCAGCTTCATTGCAGCTCAGCCTGGTCGCTGATTGGCTGCAGTGGATGGATTGAAAGCAGCGCAGCCATTGGCTCGCGCTGCTGTCAATCACATCCGATGATGCGGCGCGCCGGGGGGCGGGGCCGAGTGATACAGCGAGCGGCTATAGCCGCCGGCTGTATCACGGGAGCGCGCCCGCAAGCACTCACCACCGTGCGAGGGAGCTCGCATGAAGGTGGTAAATGCTTGCGGGGAGGAGCTGAAACAGCCACCGAGGGACCCCAGAAGACCAGGTTCGGGGCCACTCTGTGCAGAACGAGCTGCACAGTGAAGGTAAGTATAACATGTTTGTTATTTTTAAAAAAAAAAAAAAATAACTTTACAACCCCTTTAAATAATATTTTAAACACTAAATTATTTTAAATAATATAATATAGCAGTTCAGGAATTAACTAAGAAAATAGGTGTCTACAGAATAATAATTCACTTATAATATAAAGTAGAAGTAAAGGCAAAACTTTGTTTTAGAGTAAGGAAGGGTTATAACTCCTGTCAATGTATTTATTTATTTTTTGTCATCTGTGTCCCATTGGGGAGATTTCACTTAATTTTGTGTCCCTTAGCCATAACAGGAAATGTGAGGAATCCATACAGAGTAAAGGAATTCCAGGTTGTCGCGAAGATCACACAAATAAGATTTCACTATTTCTGTTCAGGTGACAACCCAAAATTTGTGATTTTCTTTCATTTTCACTGATATTGGTAAACATGACAAATAGATAAGATGAATCCCCCTAAAGATGACACAGACAGTAACAATAAAAGCTTTTTGGAGACCAAGGCAATTAGCCAATCCTGAACAAAATACTTATGTTTAACTATTTATAGGGTGTTATTAAATTGAGTTCCATTACTTATAAGCATTTGGACACAGTAAATTATAAAGACATGAGGGTTTTGGAACAGTTCGGTTAATTAACAAAATTAGGACTTTTTTTTAAAGTAAACATATTTCTTCTATGTTCAAAAAAGGCATAATACTTCATCTAAGTGAAATTAAGGTAAACATATTGATGGCAATATGGGATTGATGGTAATATTAATGCTCCCCAGAATGTAGAGCTAAGCAGAAAGTAATCAGTCTATTCACTTTGCTGTTTATTAGAGTTTTTCACAATTAACAGTGACCAAGCATTAGCAAATTATTCCAGCTGTACCTGTTAATGTTACTGCAACATAAAAAAAAGTCTCTCATTCCTGCCTCCCACCCTTGAGGAGCCAAGTGCATGTGCCTTCCAAAAAATCAGACTTCCAGCTAAGAAGCTTTTCTCTAAAATCACCCTTACAGCCCAAATAGTTTACAGCCCAAAGAAGCCTCTGCTTTATTGTTTACATCACTATGATCTCTCCAGTGTTTGTTACCTGTCACAAGATTGAGTTTGTCTAGTATCATGACCCAATCAAATTGAGTAGGTACGCCACAAAGTGTAAAAAACAAAATACCCCTGTGCTACTCTATCTATTTAGTGTACAGAAAAGCTGCTAACACCTAATTTTATTTACCAACTCCAAAATAAAAAAATGTCTATTAACTAGTGCAGCACTTATCCAAAGTGTATCAAAATGTACAGCTGTTTACATGCTGCAAAATATATCTATATATATAGATATACTGTATATGTATATATATGTATATGTGTTATACACTTGTGTCACGTATGTTTTCCTATGACTAGTTAGTTAATAAGGCTGAAAAAAAGACCATCAATTCCAACCTTAATGAGTTCTGCAGGTTTGTCCAGAACAAGGCAACTTCCGAACTGCAGTTAATTTTAATGAAAACGTTACCATGATGACCTTTATAGACAGTTAGCTTATTTCCCTGGATCCGAATATTTCTGTTTTAGGTTTTAGTTTTGATAACTCTTAATATTAGCTGAAAGATTATCCTTTTTTAAATTCAAATATTGTTTTTGCCATTACTACAATGTTAAGTAAATCATTATACAGCTTAACAACATTTATTGGAAAGTTCCTTTCATAAAACAATAGAAACATTTTCTTTCACCTTGTCATCTGTATAGTCATTGGGATAAGTTCTTTTGCCAAAATCTTTATACTGACTCTGGACATATTTGCATGTTTATTACGTCTTTATTAACCATTTATTTAGCTTAGTTGTCTATCTCTGAGCCTGCATCCAAACTCCCACATCCTTTTTACAGTGTGGTGCCCAAAGTCTAGATTTGGCCTTACAAATTATTATAAATATAGAGGCAATACATGTGAACTTATGTTCTTTTTATACATTGCAAGATTTTGTTTGCCTTTTGCAGCTGCCACTTTGAGTGATGTTGATTAGCATATTGTTAAATGGTATTTCCTTCTAAATTTCTGTTTTTCCCAGCTGCATAACCATTTACTATACAGTGTGTATGCTATTTCCCTTCTGCATAAACGTTTTCAACATTAAATATAGTTTACCATTTTATTGACTTAAGGTTTTTTTAATATTAAACAATGACATGATGGCCTTTGCTAGAAATATATTTATTACTATCATCCCTTTGAGAGCCACCAGCCATTACTTTGTACAGCTGGTGGCTCTTACTTCCAGCTGTTTCTGACAGCTCTGTTCTCACTGACAATTGGGAACAAACTAGAATGGTTCCTAATCACGTCATCACTCTGTCGGTTATGACATAGTGATCACATGCAGACTAGAAGATTCAATGACAAAATAACTCTTCTGCCTGCAAATGGCAAAATAGTAAAATAATTAAAAACAGATTAAGAAACTCCCTTTCTCAATAAATGGGAAAAGGATCTTGGCCATACTCTAACAACTGAACAAAAGTATCACACTTTATTCTTTGTTCATGAGTCCACTGTTTCCAGTAGGTTCCAATATGCTGGATTCAAACTGTTGACTAGGTGGTATAGGATACCCGCTCTGCTCAATTAGATGCTCCTGGGAAGACATAGGGTAATCTCTCTCCTGAATAAGATGTTCCTGGGAGTTGCCCATTGATCAGTCTGTTTTGGGAGGATATCCAAAGAACTGAGACTAAACTTACAGATGTCCAGATGGGATACCGTCATGAAGCCTTTTTTACTACATCTCACTCCAATTCCTAAAAGTCACCATTAAAAAATTACTGTTAGTACATTTGGTGAATGCATCAAAGGTGAATGCATCAAAATTGAAAGAATACTGAGGTCCCATCACACAACCTATGGAGAGTCCTCTGTGAATCCGTTATATCAACACAGAGGAGTAGAGTTGGGCGAACAGTTCAGCCCGAGCATGAACTGCTGAACATTGGCTGTTTCCCATTCGAAGAACACCCAAATTATCAGGGCATTCAACCGTTTGTTTGGCCTGCTGAATAACAACAATGCACTGCGCCACCTCACAGTTCATTGGAATCCCTGATTGGCTGAAGCAATGAAAGCTTTGCCCAGTTAGGACACAGAGCACTGTCAGAGTGTGAAAACATTTTTTTTATTTAATTTGTTAATTTTCCAAAATATTGTGACAAAAAATTACAACTTCGAAAAACTCACCATGCCTCTTACTAAATACCTCAGACTGTCTACTTTCCAAAAATGGTCATTTTGGGGGGTATTTGTGCTGTCCTGGCAATTATAAGGTCTTCATGTAATGCGGCTGTCAGTATATCACTATTGATCAATTTTCAAATATAGACTGTATAAACCATTTTTTGTAGATGCTATAACTTTCACACAAACCAATTAATATACACTTTTTTAACCAAATATATGTAGTTGTTGGCCTAAATTGATGAAGAAATTTGATACAGTTTTTTTTTTTTTTTAATTTTCAGTCTTTTTTTGTTTATTTATCAAATAAAATGTCCAGTGGTGATCAAATACCACCAAAAGAAAGCTCTATTTGTGTGAAAATGTGCGCTATAAATGTAATTTGCATACAGTGTTGCATAACCACAAAATTGCAAGTTAAAGTAGCAAGCACAGTGCTAAATAGCAAAAAATGGCCTGGTCATGAAGGGGGTAAAATCTTCCGGAGGTCTAGTGGTTAAATTAGCCATAGAATAGGTTTATTTTAGGGGGGGGGGTTGTCTTTTTTTGTGACCAGCTAACATCTATATTCTTTAAATAGTAGACAGCTGTATTCTGTAAATTAGGAAACATTTCTGAAACAAGAACCAAATGCTTATGCATGAAGTAGAACCAAAAATCGAAAGAACCATATTATCACAGTGTGAGTCTCGGTATGCTTCATTTCCTTAGCTTTTGCTATGTGCAATTGCATTGGAACTATTGTTTCATAACATTATTTATGCTATGTAGTATTGCATTTATTCTCTTGCTGCTTTGCTTTGTTTGCTTCCACTCGAAGATTTAAACATGTCTTCAAATTTGAATATTTTCAAATCACAAAACCTAATGGTCTGAAAAAAGTCACTGACTTCAAAACGTTCAAAAACTCAAGTAATCATCAAACAAAGTGTGTCTGTCGCATGTCAGATTAGCATATTGGGTAGGAGTTGGTTAGCTGTCACTATGATCCTCAAGGTTTCTATGCTGTGGTTTCTGTGTAATCCTGTGATTTGATGAAAATTTACTTAGACTGTTATAGGTTGGTATACACTAAATGCAAAGTTTCTTGTTTCCAAAGAATATCTAAGCTAATGTTTGCAGCAAAGATACCAAGTAGCAAAGTTTTACACTCAATATAACAATATTTTTTCAGTCTCAGGCAGTTAAAGCATGGCCCTAAACAAAATGAAAAAGATAAAATAACTAATCCAGCTTTAGCTGCAATATTCACTCTCAAACCCTAGATGTCCTTAGTCTGATAGCCAGCATCATCAACTTACTTCCTCTGAGCCCAGGTTGTCCTGGACCAGGCATAGTCTGTGACTAGATAGTGAAAGGAGAAGCAGCACCATGATAATTTCATCTCCCTGTCATGCTGATTTCACTTCCTATCAGCATGATCCTCAGCACATTGATTAACTTTTTCTACTGCTTCTTCCTCTCACGTTCCAGCTCTGCTGTAAAAGGATTATAAGGTGGCTGATAAAAGGTCACATTCAGTTACTAAAGCTGATTTCATGAAAAAAAAAAAAACATTAAATAGTGTATTAATGATTACAACGATTATTAATTTATTTTAAGTTGCATTGAGCTCAGTTTAAAATATTCAGAAATTAACTTTTCTTTGACATTTTGACAATATCACCAAAATATATTAAAGCAGTTTACTTTGGTTTTTTTTGTATTAAACAGTGTATACTGTAAACAAATGCATTATTTTATAGTCACATATTACCATTTAATCAAGCTAATGGATACTTTAGATTGACTCATGATTGCTACTCCTACTACAACAGTTGCTTATTTAAGAACTACCACTTCTACTGTTAAAACTTGAGAAAGAAGCGTGCATGCCCAGTTACGGCATTGCGTCTGCTCTGAAACACGTTGCACACTGCCCACTGGTGACATCATCCCATCAACATAGAGTTCCACGCTGCGCTCCACATGCTTGTCGAGACACAATCCAGCTTCCTCCCTCCTGTGTGTGGCTGAAAGTGGACATTTTCTGCTTGTGAACTTCCATCTTTGTGTCCAAGTGTATAGATGATGAGTCGGATTTTCTTCTTGTACGTGTGAGTGGGCTTAATTTCGGGTTTAATACATTTTTAAACCTTCTACAATTACAGGCGCTTTTCCTTTGTTTTTATCGCCTAAACACTATTGAGACCAATTACCATTTTTCTCACTAAAGGGCATGGGTTAACACCAAGAGTGGAGTATAAGTACCTGGTCTTTATGAGGGACACCTTCATTGTGCAATGCTGTCATAGCTAAATGGTCTGTGTGTATGTGTTTATGTATTTTGCCTGAACATTTTTAAAACCAACTCTGAGCTGGAAGAAAAAAAACAAACTTGCAGTTGATCCTTCATGCACCACATGGATTAAATGCTTGTTATGTCTAGGGGAGTAATAAGGCTGCATTACTTACTTTACTCCTCACTCTGGCCTGCTCTGGTGCTGTCCTCTTTTCCCTCTGGCACTCTGGGCTGTAGGTGGTCCTTCAGCACCATCACTTACAATAGAGGGCTATTAACCCTGCCCTGTACATGGAGGTGGCAGGAATGCAACTGAGGCCAGGAGCACCTTAGAGAGCAGGCTTCATGAAACTGGTCATACCACTAGAGGAACCCTGCTGGAGCAAGGAATAAGTTAAGCCATACACCCTATTCCTCTATCTCTAGGCAAAGATAATAAATTAATATGCATCTATAGATACATTGGGGTTGATATGGATAGGCGACAGTGTGAACAAAAAGGCACCAACACATACAAACATTACGCAGACATGGGTACACATCTAATGAACAGATGAAAAACGATCTTTCAGCAATAGTATCCCGACATGTTTCGCCCTCATCAGCTTCCTCAGGGGATGTTTGTTGAGAGATAGAACTAGATGTGTTACTGCATAAGACAAAATACAATTAAAAGCATACAAAACAATAAACAAAAATACAGAAAAGTGTGCCATTGACCATCCAAAGCCAATGTTCATTATCCGCCCACCAATCGGTATTTACCTGTGCACTGATATTTGAGCAACAATTGGAGAGGCAGACACTGAGCTGCACACAAGAAACTGGCCAGGAGTAGCCCAAGGACAAGGCCACAGGCCGGTATCTACCCAATGAAAAGGGAGAATGAGTAGGGATGCGCAATTGCGGGGAAGAGGGGGAGGGAGGAGGAGATGGGGTAGGGAAAGGGAAGGAGAAGGGAAGGGGGAGAAGGGGAAGGGAGAGGGAAGGGGAAGGGAAGGGGGAGAAGGGAAAGAAGTAGCAGAAAGGGAAAGGGGGGAAAAAGGGAGGGGAGGATAGGGGAGGAAATAGGGGGGAAGGGATTGGCTTGGGGAAGAAAGAGTGAGGGAAGGAGGGGGAAGGAAGAGGGGTGAGGAAGTGAGGAGCAGAAGGGAGGAGGAGGAAGGGGAGGGGGAAAAAGGGGGGGAAAGAGAAAGGGGGAGGGGGAAGGGGGGAAAAAAGAAGGGAAGAATAGGAGAAGGGGGTGTAGGGTGTGTGGTGTGGAGTGTGTGGATACAGGGGGGGAAATGGGGAAGATTGGAGTGAGTGGTGGAGAAATTATGACAACCATGAATGAAATGATAAAAAATAACATACTTACAGACCACAAAGCTGGGTCTTAAAAAGAGCCAGGGGTGCCAAGGTGAGACAAGGTGTTATCGAATGAAAAAAGGGGGGGTTTAGCCAAAATAAGAATTCAAAAATTGTTTACATGGATAAAGGATATCTGTTAAATATGTATTAATATAGAACATTCGATTTAGTGAAGGCCATGCTCAGTTACGATTAAAAGATATATATATATATTTTTTTTTTTTTTTTGGCCATCTTCTATATTTGGAGGGCCATATATCCTATATACAGATCCTCCATCCCCACTTTAAACAGGGGTGGGGAAAATAAATTCAGACGGTAATAGGTAGTTAAAAATTGATTAGATACCAAGCATATACCAGCTAACTGGATCAAATACAGCAACACTTGCAAAGGAGTCAGAAAGACAAGTAGACAGGCTGAGAAAAATAAGAAACAACAAGCCCTTAATTAGATAAGTTACCTCATATGGAGAGATGTAACAGCGTGGCAACCCCGTCCAGTGTCTAACAAATAGAAGTGAAGGGGGTTGCTTTTATGTGTGCACATGCCGTTCACATAATGACTGCGTCACACAGTGGATGGCGCGCTAAACACATTAGAGAAGTGAACGCTGGGTGGAGAACTACACTACTCATATGACATAGTAGCCGGTGAGCGATAGAGGAGGCCGCGCTGGAGCAGCTGACATGCCCCAATTAGTGGGCGCACCTATATCCTCTGTCTCCGCTCACCAGGCAGCGTGAAAGCATGTGAAAGTGAAAGAAAAGTGTAGGAGATAAATGTGAAATAGATTGAGATGAAAAACTGATGTCTGTTGGCGATCCTCCTGGAGACAAGGAAATGAAAGGAGAAGGGGGAAGGAAGGGGGGAGAATGGGAAGGTGTGCAGGACAGTCCGTCATCTGGAAGAAAATACAAATTGGACAAGATTAGAAACAGGCAACCTAGGTGGTGAGGGCTGCGGTGTGGCGGACAATGGAAATAATTGATACAAACATATGAAATATGGTTTACATATATACACATTAATACAATCCAATTTATACAGTCAAGTTTCAATAATAAAGTACAAATACTACATAAGATATAGTCAATAATTAACATATAAATAATGTCTAATACAGTACAAAAATGTACACGCTATGAAAGGGAATGGGGGTAGGAGGTAGGAGTAAGGGGGGGGAAGGGGGAAAGGAGATTGAGAGCAGAAGGAATGAACAACAGGTAACCCGATCGTGGGGAAGGCAATAGTAGAAATTACAAAAAGGGTTTGAAACTGACAGTTTCATTGAGGCCAGAGTATATCGTAGCCCGAAGGCTATGTATCCATCTTTTCTCCAACTGTACTAGGGCTTGATCCACACTACCTCCTCTGACATCTAGAGGTAGATGGTCAAGAGCGGAGAAGGAAATCATTTGGGAGTCAAAATGTTGATACAGACCCACATGTGTACTTACGGCTGTTGCCATTTTTCTTTTGGCGATAGGGCCTACAGTACATGGTCATGGATTCTTTTGAAAAATGGACCTTTCGTTTTGCCGATGTAGTAGCAACCACACCGGCATTGCATGATATAGATCACACCAGCAGTTTGACAGGTCACCTTGTGTCTAATGGAATGATTTTGGCCATTGAAAAGGAGTATGTCGCTGCTGTTGCTAATAAAGGGGCACACAACACATCCACCACAAGGGAAAGTTCCTGTTACATCAGGCGCTGTGGTAGATGCTACATTGTAATGGCTATGTACTACATGGTCTTTTGCAGACTTAGCTCTCTTATAAATGATAACTGGATGTGGTTTGATATATTTGTTAATCACAGGGTCTGCTGAAAGCAGAGGCCAAAATTTTTTTAAGATTGCACGGATTTGGTGATGTTGCTTACAATATGGAGTGATGATTCTAACACATTCATCAACTTCCCTATCTCTGTTTGAATAAATTGGGGAGCTTATCTTTTGCTTTTGTGTTTTATTAAAGGCCTTTTTCAGACAGCTATGGCTGTATCCTTGATTACGCAGTCTAGAATATAAATCATGTGCTTCCCTAAGGAAATCTTCGTCATTGGAGCACTTCCTTCATATCCGAAGGCATTGACTGTATGGTATACATCTCATCCTGTTCCATTAAAAAAAGTATACCATACAGTCAATACCTTCGGATACGAAGGAATTGCTCCAATGACGAAGATTTCCTTAGGGAAGCATATGATTTATATTCTAGACTGCGTAATCGAGGATACAGCCATAGCTGTCTGAAAAAGGCCTTTAATAAAAAACAAAAGCAAAAGAGAAGCTCCCTAATTTATTCAAACAGAGATAGGGAAGTTGATGAATGTGTTAGAATCATCACTCCGTATTGTAAGCAACATCACCAAATCCGTGCAATCTTAAAAAAATTTTGGCCTCTGCTTTCAGCAGACCCTGTGATTAACAGCTATATCAAACCACATCCAGTTATCACTTATAAGAGAGCTAAGTCTGAAAAAGACTGTGTAGTACATAGCCATTACAATGTAGCGTCTACCACAGCCCTTGATGTAACAGGAACTTTCCCCTGTGGTGGTTGTAATGTGTGCCCCTTTATTAGCAACAGCAGCGACATACTCCTTCCCAATGGCCAAACTCATTCCATTAGACACAAGGTGACCTGTCAAACTGCTGGTGTGATCTATATCATGCAATGCCGGTGTGGTTGCTACTACATCGGCAAAACGAAACGTCCATTTTTCAAAAGAATCCGTGACCATGTAGGCCCTATCGCCAAAAGAAAAATGGCAACAGCTGTAAGTACACATGTGGGTCTGTATCATAATTTTGACTCCCAAATGATTTCCCCTTCCCTTTCCCTTCCCCATCTCCTCCTCCCTCCCCCTCTTCCCTGCAATTGTGCATCCCTACTCATTCTTCCTTTTCATTGGGTAGATACCAGCCTGTGGCCTTGTCCTTGGGCTCCTCCTGGCCAGTTTCTTGTGTGCAGCTCAGTGTCCATCTCTCCATTTGTGGCTCAAACCTCAGAGCGCAGGTAAATACTGGTTGGTGGGCAGATAATAAACATTGGCTTTGGATGGTCAGTGGCACACTTTTCTGTATTTTTGTTTATTGTTTTGTATGCTTTTAATTATATTTTGTCTTATGCAGTAACACATCTAGTTCTATCTCTCAACAAACATCCCCTGAGGAAGCCCTAGAGGGCGAAACATGTCGGGATACTATTCCTGAAAGACCGTTTTTCATCTGTTCATTAGATGTGTACCCATGTCTGCGTAATGTTTGTATAAGCTAACACTTTTGTTGTTTTTTAACAATTTTTCATCCTTTGTTTAATAAATTTTGATAAATTTTTATATTGTTGGTGTATTATCAGGTAATTCTATATACCAGGCACCCTGAAAGTCCCACTAAATTTCCTCCTTTACATATACATAGATACATTGGGCTCATGCAGTAAATTAAGAATAAAAAGACAATTTTAAATTGTGAAGAGCTTAATGGTTGATATACTACTCATTATTCAGCTGTCACCTAATCACTTTTACATCAGTCAACTTTAGTTGTCTCTGGGCAGGGCTGTATTTATGGTTATGGGTGCCCTAGGCAAACTGGAGTAACAACACCCTTTTATACAGAACTCAATTTTTGACCATGACCCTTTTGTACCCATCCACCACCTAATAACTGTTTCAAAGACTACAATTAGTGAAACATGAATAGAATTTTTTTCTTTTTTTTAGCAATACACACACTGGGGGTTATTTACGAAAGGCAAATACTCTTTGTGCTACACGGGCAAACTACAAGTGCAAAGTGCACTTGAAATTGCACTGAAAGTACACTTGGAAGTGCAGTCGCTGTAAATCTGAGGGGTAGATCTGAAATAAGGGGAAGCTCTGCTGATCTTATAATCCAATCATGTGCAAAAATGCTGTTTTTTTATTCTCCATGCATGTCCCCTCGGATCTACAGCGACTGCACTTCCAAGTGCACTTTCAGTGCAATTTCAAGTGCACTTTGCACTTATAGTTTGCACTTGCAGTGCAAAGTGGATTTGCCTGGTAAGCATTAAAGTTCAGCTCTTTTAGGTGACTTCAATTACATATCATTTAAATTTTCTTTGTGGAATCCTAATATATATATATATATATATATATATATATATATATATATATATATATACACACACAGTTTTAGCAAATACCATTATAAGAGCCAATTTACACCAGTAGCAGTAAGATGCAATTCCCACTGCATATACATTGTTGTGGAAATTTTTATTAATGTATGTTGTCAGATGTCCCCCAGTGTCAGTTTTGCTGTAATACGCTCATGTTGGTGGAAGACCATTGGCTGTGGAAACCTTCCTGTGGACGCGGCAGATCTGTTTGCTCTTTTAAGGGTGTTTGTTTATACACCTCACCAAGGGACTGGCCACTCCATGGCGACCGCATCTAAACTCCTAAGTAAGCAGATCTGCGTACATGGGAACCATAGCATAACCATACGAAATTATGGCCCACTGAGGCATAATAGAGTATGGCTTGTGTCATTGGTAGCAGTGGGAATGTGCACACGATCGTGTTCAGAGCCATGTAAGTAATGTTCAAATTGAGTCCTTTGTGTCTCACAAAATGCTTGCCGCATGGCTCTGCACACGACCGTCTGCACACGTCACTACTGTATTTCTATTTGAATATATACATGTGTGTGTGTGATTGGTTCTTTTGAAAGAATACAAGTGTCTGATTGGCTGATTCTGAAGCCACCACCTTCCTTTGTTATTCATGTTATAGTATAAATAAAAGGTGCTGGCTATTCTCTCGAGGATTCTGCTAAACGCAAGGTAATACCAGCATCTGTGTCTGTGTTACTGGAGAAATACAAGCGGCATTTCCCGGCATTATATAAGAGAGCTGTTTATGTGCTTTTAAGTGCAAAGAAATTATTTGCTTATAGGGAGAACCTTAAAATTTCCCTGACAACATTCCACAATAAATGTTAGCTAATGAGCATAGCTCACACCATTGCATTGTGTTGCAGTACACTGCAGTAAAAAAGTACAAGTTGAAATTGATTTTTTTTTGCATTGCAAATGTAAATACAGAAATGCATATAAACACATGTAAATGCAATGCAATGCACATAAATGTGAGTAGTAAGTTTGGTTCCTTACAACAATGCTTACAACAATTGCGCTGCAAATACATGTAATTGTGGAAATTTATGAAAAACACACAGTTTCTGGTGTGAATAGACCCTAAGAAAAGCTGCCAAGAAAGAAGCAGGGAGCCTATGCACATGAATATGATGAGTAGATCTGGCTGAATCTTGTTTAAAATTGAACTTGGCAAATTTCACTGAAGTCTATGGAGGGTAAATCTTGGCTATTTTTAGGTTTAATGAACAAAATACAGCACTATCAAAAAGGCATGGGAAGTTGAGTAGCAGCATGGTGGACATTACTGATGAGCTTGGGTTTAGTCCAAACCCTGAAGTTAGCTTTCATTGCCGGGCCAAAAGAGCTATGAGTGAGAGATTCCCCACCCCATAGCTGAATTACACAATTGGGTGCATGTAAAGTAGTAGGAGCTTAGTGATGTCACGAGCATCCCTTTGTATGCGTGTAGTTACAAGATGAGAAATCTCCCATCCATAACTCATTGGCCCCACAATGACAGATAACTTCTAGGTTTGGACCAAACAAAAGCTCATTCCTAGTGGACAAATCTAGGACAAAAAAAGTAAATACTGTACATCATGGAAAGTCTTGTACTTGAAAATACACAAATCATGCTTGATAGATAACTTAAACTGTATATTGTGTTGTGAAACAGCACCATTTTCACAGACAGTCTCAACAACAGCGTACACTGGCAGTGTATATTTGGATATGGAATCAATTTTCTTTTTATTTACAAACAGCTGGTGTGCATACAGCTGCAGAAATGCAATCTAATTAATTTCAATTAACAGTAACATATTATTTTTCATCAAACAGTTATGGCCCGCTTTGACTGGCAGATACAAATTGGCCAATAGTTCCTATTTTTGAGGGGACTTGCCTATTCAAAAAAGCAACCGTGTTCGCCTTTTTAAGTATATTGGCCATGGTTAAAAGGCTATGCAATGCATTATGGTTTAACAAAAATTCTCCTAAAAAATCTGCTGGTATTGCAAATTTCAAACCCACAAGATATGCCTCAAATCCATTGTAATGACAAACTCAAACCTCATCTCTAGTCCTAATTTATTTTAACTGGTGGGGTGGGGTTTGAAGCAGAACGTGCACATTGCACACTGATCCTGTACCTCATCTTGGTAAACTCTTCCAATCAGAAAAGTTCATTTTACCAAACTGGACTCTCTCAACTCTAGGGATTTTAAAATAATGGATAGATATCCCTTTGTCAGAGCACATCTACCACTAAGATTGAAGAAGTTAAGATGGATATTTTGCTTCTGTTTCAGGATTTCCAAAAGTTTTGGAGAGATGAATGCAGAGACACTTTTTAGTGACTTGGAATATTACTTTCTCCTATGCAACAGAACTTCAAACAATAGCTTTAAAGCGGGAGTCCACCTATCTATCGTTTTTTTTTTTTGGAGTTCATTCACAATCTTTTCTTCTCATGATTATCTACTCACATGTTCTGTGTAATAAGTACGCCTGTGTCCGATTTCGTTGTAAAGAATAACTTATAAAATTCACTGAAAAATCCATCTTCATTGTGGGCATTTGAAGCCCACAAGCATGTATTTCCTGGATGCGGTGAATGCTGTGCTCCCAGCATTCACCGAGATGTTGTGATGACGCTGGTGCACAATGCATGCTGGGAAGCCTGAGACTAGCTCCCAGGGGACTGTGGGAGGTCTGGGAGAGGCTAGAAACACGCCTACTCCCATGGGAGGAAAACCAGGAAGTGCTAAGAAGATTAGAAAAAAAAAGGTAATTACGGCGATTTACATTTTTTTACACAGCATGTCAGCATCTAGGCAAGGAAGAGAATGCATAGAGATAATGTTCAAAATTTGGGTGGAACCCCTCTTTAACTACAGGCACTTTAGCAGAAATAAGATAACCTGAGGGATAGACTGCAGAGGAATAATCACTGGTTTCTGAGGCTCCCGGAGAAAGGGCAAGGCTCTAATTCAAAACAATTTATGGAAATGCTGCTGATCAACCATTAGGTCTGAGATAAATTTTTGTCCACTTTTTGTCTCCCAGAGTGCTACAGTGGACATTAATAGTGAAGCTCTTGAACTTCACAGACAGAGACACTGTACTTCAGGTTACATGAGGAAAGGGGAATAGAAATATTCTCCATAGTGGTATATCCAAATTTCTCTCCAGAGCTGAAAAAGCAACTGTGAAATTCACAGAGCTGAAACTCTGTCTCCATGGCCTCCACCTCAAGTATGCAATACTCTACCCTGCCCGCCTGAGGGTAATTGTAGATAATCACTTTTTCACTTACCCTGAAGATGCCATGCAAAGGACTGAGCATTGATACTACTACTGAGATTGATCTCCTTAACAACTTGAGCTGTATCATTAGTACTTGCCTTAGCTTTCTGCCATATTCTGCTGGCACCTATGTTCCATGAGCTTTCTCTTTCCCTATTTTGAGTAAAGATACAGGAGAAAAATTACCCACCGGTGGTTTGTTTGTCATTTACTTGGATTGCCACACTTTCATGAAATCTCTTGATCCCTACTTACCTTCTACATTAAGATTGAGACATGCTACATTTTTTCACAATGCAACTCACTGCGCTGCATGTTATTCCTTTATTAAACTTTAATAAAGTGGCAGTTCAATAAAGTTAAAAAAAAAAACAGAAAAAAAATGTAAACAGTGTGATGCGCTGAAACAGCACATTGCAAAAGAAGCCTTAAAAAGTAGCTCCACTTTAGTTAGGAAAAAAAAAAACATCCCTTCTGGTGATCTCTGTACATTGCAAGGATCTTAGCAAACTGTGTTGCTGAATCCTTCGCATTTCTGCTCTAAAGGAAAAAGCTATTTGTTTGTCGATGTGCAAAATGAATCTGAATGGGAGTGATTTTTTCATTATCAATCAGCTGATGCACTTGCAGTTTTCAAATGAGGAAAGTTGCAGGGTCCAAATCCCTTTAGAATAGATTAACCCTTTGTGAGTATCTCATCAAAATGACATTTTTGTTGCAGAGGATGCCTAAAATCTGACTTGTATCTTGAACCATACTTCTGGGAAAATCAGTGAGCAGGAAATTACATTTCTGAGAATGCCTCCAGTTTGCAATACTGCATTGAATTTTTAAAAATATAGAGTGTAGTGTCCCTGCCATTTTTAATTTTATTATGGCTTTGCCTAATGGTTCAGAGTTATTGGAAACATTTTAAACTTTTGCATAATCACATGGGATCTCCTGTGGGCTTGGACCCAAAGACTTTTCTGCTAGGTATTAATGAAACTTCAGCCTTGATCAATGCATTAAAGTTTTTTCTACTGTATAAGTGATGTGTAGCTAGGAAATGTATAGCTAAAACTTGGGTACAAACTCTATCCTCCACATTGACACACTGTTTAAATATATTAATGATGCACTGCCATTTTTTTTTTAATTTTGGCGCAAGGTTCCCCTTAAAATCCACAGTTTTAAATGACAATTTTTCCTGACTTACGGGACTCGAACATCGGGCTCGTCCCTAATAATAACATGTTCATAAATTGATAGCATAATGAGGTTACAGAGACCACCAAATTCCATGATTGAGTATACATATATAGCAGGATAACATCTGCATTGCCTATGACCTTTCTGATCTCTGTCACAATGATGTGATGGTATCAAATATATTGACATAATGATCTATTAGAACTGTAATACTATGATACACGACATCTGGTAGCTCGACACGCTTTGCAGCTTAGTGACACTCATCAGGAAAAAGCACCTGATATATCTGCAATGGAAAATAATTGGATAAATAGGCTTGTATCAATAAAGGGGGAGGATGGATTAAGAAACCCCCCTTTAAATCACTTACAAGTGTATGTGCAATCGATGGTGCAATGTCAGGGACCATGGGCCACGCAAAGGCATCAAAGTCGGGAGCTGAGGAGGCGTGTCCGACGGCAGCACCCATCACGGACAGCAACACAGGCAGACTCAGGCACACAGAGCACTCCTAGTGTGAACATTGTAAATAAGTAATACCGGTAAGTGAATGAATCAGAAGAATGCAATGTAGACTAAGTGAATAGGAATGTAATGTGATCTGGTGTGTGCGAGAGCCCTAAGTAACCTGGTCCAGCCAGGGCAGCACCCATACATACGTGCACTGCCACAGGACCACCCCGAACATCACACATACGAGTGCCGAAAGGGGGAGGAGGCGCCCTAACGATGCCTCCCATCTGCGTGACGTCGATGCACAGTGACAGGGCACCTGCCTCTGAGCGTCACGAGGACAGAGGGAGGGAAGGATGCCCTGCAGTGCACATCACAGGCCACCACACACACGTCACTCAAAGCACAGTAATAACAATGATGGATATTAAATTATTTATTATTCTGTAGACACATGATTACGTACATTAATTCCATATACATAGAAATACACACTAACCATAGTGACAATTTCTAAAACAGTGGTAACTGATAAAAACATGGTTATAAATTGATAGCATAATGAGGTTACAGAGTCCACCAAATTCCATGATTGGATTTGCAACCACGTGCTTCATTTAAAGTCTCACTCCTTTGCTCCAAATTCTCACATTGATAGAGATGGAGGCGCATGGCCTCATTCAAAGTCCCAATTTTTCCCTTCCCCCTTTCCCCATTGTTGTTACTCAATTAGGGATGGAAACACGTGGTTGCATTTAGCTGGTCCTATTCCATACAATAATCGCTGTGTTTTGGTGGCCCTATGTCAACCTTGCCTGGTTAAAACTTCATAATTTTTTAATTTTAATCTATTACTATCCTGCACTTTACTCCATTCTGGTGATTTACCTTTGCATCTATTAGGCATATTACATTGTTATAATTGTGCACTGGGTGACATCAGTGTTGCCAACCTACCAGATTAAAATTTACTGACACAGCACCCAAAATTTACTGGCACAACCACGTTTTTACTGGCATTTTCAAAAGATACAAAATTACAGTTTTAAGTGCAAATTTCAATATTTAGGCTACAAACAAGAACAATATGCAATTAACAATGTGATTTATTTATTTTTTTCAAACAATGTGATTTAAGTTAGATATTAAAGGATATGTAAACCTTCCTTTTTAAAAAACAAAACAAACATGTCATACTTACCTCCTCTGTGCAGTTAGTTTTGCACAGAGTGGCCTGATCCTCCTCTTCAGGGGTCCCTCAGTGGCGCTCTTGGCTCCTCCTCTTCTCGAATACCCCATCAGAGAAGAGCTCTTCCTCAGGGAACACATGCGGGCACGCTCCCGTGTCCTACTGCTGCGCTCATTGACACAGACAGCAGAACTTGGCTCCGCCCCTGGCTCCTGCGCCATTGGATTTGATTGACAGCAGTGGGAGCCAATGGC
Organism: Aquarana catesbeiana; assembly: GCF_042186555.1. Classification (NCBI taxonomy): domain Eukaryota; kingdom Metazoa; phylum Chordata; class Amphibia; order Anura; family Ranidae; genus Aquarana; species Aquarana catesbeiana. The sequence continues at coordinate 659,209,546 of NC_133324.1, forward strand.
TGCGCTGCTATCAATCTATCCACTCAGGACCCGAGACACCCGGCTGGAGCAGGTGTGCTCATCCCCGGCACAGGAACGATCAGGCTCAAGTAAGTAAAAGGGGGGCTCTGGGGAGCTGGTGCACTACAAGAGGTATTTTACTTCAATGCATAGAATGCATTGAAGTGAAAAACCACAAAGGTTTACAACCCCTTTAAGGCAAAAACTATACAGTATTTCTTATTTGATTTTCGATATAGTAAGTAAGAAGCTCAGGGACAGAACTCAAGAGGGCAAGAAATTAGAATGGGGGGCACACACACATGAAATTGTATTCAGCAGCACAGATGATGATGACACGTCCCCTCCTGAGTCAGTTACAGGTGGTTCCTTAAGTCCACTCCAGTCCAAACAGCACTCACAGTACCGCTCCTGGCTTGCCTTGCTCCCATCCCACAGACCCACACACGAGACTCCGTTTGCTCCGCTCGGCTCCCTTGCACTATGACATCACAAGACACACTCAGGCACTGCCTCCGCCTGACCCACCGGCGCCGTTTGAACACGCTGTAGCAGGCATTCAGATGGTCTCTGCCGACTCCGGACCAGAGCTGCGCATGTGCAGTTCTGAGCCGAGTGTCCAAGCAATTTTTTTACTGGCAACCCTTTCCTGTCACTGGCATTTACTGGCAGGAGAAAAGTGGCCATTTTTTATTGGCTGTCAGTAAAACTACTGGCAGTTGGCAACACCGGGTGACATGTGTCTGGTGGCCCGTGGTGCTGCCCAGATCTTGTCTAGTCCGGGAGCTGCAATGTGCACTGCAGGGCGTCCTTCCCTCTCTCCGCCCTCGTGGCGCTCGAGGGGCGGGTGCCCCGTCATTGCGCATCAATGTCACGCATTGCGTGCTAGACGAGGGCTGAGCGGGGTTGTGTTGGCACCAATTGTGGGGCGGTATGCCGCCTAGGTGCTGGCGCCTCCTCCCCCTTTCAGCGCTCGTGCGTGTGATGTTGGGGGTGGTCCTGTGGCGAGATAGGTATGGAGGCACATGACCTTACCAGGCCATGGCCTCATTCAAAGTCCCAATTTTTCTCTTCCCCTTTTTCTCCATTGTTGTTACTCAGTAGCACTTTTGCATCTTTTTACTTTCTTTTAAAAAAGATTTCCATATAGTATGGCACCATATCAACCTTTCCACATGCTTTCATGTCTATACTGATTGCAGAATCTAAGTGAAAATTCAAAACAATCCTTTATTAACTGTGATAATAATCCAATGTGGAACTTTTTGTTTTCTTTCTTTTTCTTTCCACCATAAACACATATGATACTGTACCAAAAACGCCTTTTACTTTTATCTCATTTTCTGTGTTTGTACATTTTTTATGTACTTCTTTAAGAAAACATTTGCCCATGTTGAGCAAAAACATTTACCTGATAGTAAATGTGACTTTTCCTGACATTTTAAATAGTAAAAATCCACATATTCATAGACCATATAATAACAAGCAAGTGCATCTACCGCCAGAGAGAGAAGGAATCCCCAAGCAATGTAGAGATGCTGTAAGATTTTTTTCTACTTTACTTTTCTTAAGATAATGCCTAGTACACACGGGCTGAATGTTGGACAACATCGGCTCGTTCAGTAGAAACCAACCAACATTCGGCCCATGTGTACAGCAGCCGGTTCTGCCAGAAGCTTCTGTCGAAGGGTCATGACCGACTGAGAGCACTGACTGGAGTGTTCTGGGGGGGCCTGTCATCCTGTCAGAACACAATAGCTTAGCAATGGCTTAACATTGGATTGTTAGTACAGTGGCTCAGATCTGAGCTGTCAGTTTTTTATTGTTTAACCCGCTGGGCTAAATGAAAAAAAAAAAACTATTAGTGTGTACTAGGCTTAAAGTAGAACTATTTGCAAAACTTTTTTATTTTATTTTGGATAGAGCAAGGGAAGGTAATAACCAATGTGAGATTTTTTGCGCCATATGTGTCCCATTGCAGAGATTTCCCTTCACTTTCAGTCCCACAGCCAAACAGGAAGTTAGAGGAAATCCCAGCAAGTTCAGTAAGTTCCTTGGGGACCCCCAAGTTTCCAGAACTAGTGTCCCCATTGGAATATTTCCCCTATATTACTTTTCTGAAAAGAATCCAAAATTTGGGATTTTCTTTTACTTTCACTTTCAAATATAATAGTTAACAGGACAAATAGAGAGGGTGAATCTTCCCAATGAGGTCACAGGCAGCAAAAAAAACTGACAAGTGTTCTAATCCTTCTGCACTCTCTCCAAAACTGAAAAAAAGTTTTGCCTTTAATTATACTTTAATTGTGATGCTCATAGAAACACAAAATTTGATGATTTCAATAAATTAGTTGCACACAAAGGGTGGTGTGTAAAAGTGTTCTTAAACTAAGGTGAACTGACAGTAGAGCAGCTTGGAGCATATTTAAAAAAATAGGATAGCATTCTTTATACACAGATGCACTCTATATCTAAGTTTATGTTAGGTTTTGTAATAAATATATTTGAAAATTAATAAAAAAATCAACTGAATAAGACTTCACACATGCATTAGAAAGCAATATGGGTTAAAAATAAAAGACATATTGTTATTATAAATTCACTGTCTTGCTTACTAAATGTAAAGTATAGTCAGATGCAGTTGTGCACTTAGATATACTTTGCTTAATCTAATATGGTGTCAAGCCAATATACAACTCCATCATTGGAAGATTCACAACATCCCCTAATATAATGCTAAATGTCAGTGAAGCCCTAGGTTTGCAAACATATTATGCTAATAACCAACAAAAATGAAAAACAATTTTTTCAAATTAGTAGACTTTATCTATGTTTGATACTTGAGCAAACTCTTTTTGCACATTGCAACAGTTCAAACACCTCAGATAACATACACCTGCAAAATAACAAGGCAGTGATAAGAGAGCCTCAAACCATTATACAGTGTAATTAGGCTGTTCTTTTGTCACAATAGAGACAGTATCTTTGGCAGGGATTACCAACATGTCACCCACAGGTTTTAAAGGCTCCGTATCCACTGGCAGGCCACCTGATAAAGGATGCCAAACAACAAAATGATAGCAAGAACTATCGCAGACTATCAAAATATTAGACTAGCCTATATTTGTATCCTTAATATTAGCAGTATACTGTATGTTAAATTAATTCATATTGTGGTATTATTCAGATACCATTTTAACATATGGGAAAGCAATTAATTTGATGTATTTTACCTTTCTTGTACTTAATGCTTGTATTTAAAGTGGTTGTATAGGCTATTTTTTTATGTATTAATATTTTTATTGGTTTTCTCATCATAAGACAAATATATAAAAATTATAACAGATATGTTAATAATTGACATACTGTTAATAATAAAAGGTATAACATATCTAAGACATATAAAAAAAAAAAAAAGATGACCGAAGATAAGTAATATCTCTATTAAATATAGGGACATTACCATTGTTAAAGAGATCAATGCAAATATAAAAATGATAATAAAAATAAACAATTGAACTAATATCTTGTTTGGGTGAAATTGTAAGACGATAGTTATATAAAACCAAGATTTCTTTAGATGATCACAAAGCAAATGTTGATATTTTTCAAAGTCCAGTCAACATAAAATTTGGGCGTTTGCTTCCCACGTTGCCATTATTTTATTCAGTGATCACTTTTTTATCTTGTAAGGTTTTTTATCCAATAAAACCCCTTTATTTTTTGACCTATGCCATGTGGAGCCCCTTTTTTTCTTTTTTCTCCATGATTTCATCTACGATTCGATTGCCTCTGACCTCTTGAACCCACCTGGAGCTGGAGAGTGTGGTAGTGAGGGGACAGCCGCCATCTGGGATGATCTGGGCTATCGGTGACCGCGACCCAAGGGACATATCCTGTCCATCTGAGATCGGGACCGAAGAGATAATCTGCTGGATTTCACGGGAGGCTACCTCCAAAGGCTCTGTCAGACGTACTGCCATATGGCAGATATGTCCCACAACATCTGGTAAGAGTGTCCAACCTTAGATGTTTATGACGCATTACCTGTGGTTTCCGTGCAGTTCAGGTTCAAGTCAACATCCTGTGTCTAAGCACTCCCACTGTCTGAGAAGACTGCTTTCATCTTTATTCATGGACTCTGGTTACAGAGTTTAGCATATGACATTATAGACATTTATACTTACTTCAGTAGTCTTTGTGGTGATTCACTTCATTACTAGTTATTATATTATATGTGTTGATTCACTTTATTGTCGGTTATTATATTACGCACAATTTCACATGTGTTATTTTTTGGCATTTATATGATTTTTGGCTATGGTTTAGCGCTGCACTTATTTTATATATATAGTCAACATAAAAGGTAACCAGAAAAGGTTGTATTGGTGGATATGTTAGAAAGAATATTGATAGTATTACACCAGGCTTTAAGTTCCCAAGAAATGTCAAGTTCTTTTCCCCAGTGTTCCATATAGGGGAGCTTGCATGTAAGGTCAGTCAGATAGCTATATATATTAGATATATGACTTTTTATTGACGTTCCTAGAGTTAAAATATTTTTCAATGAGAGAGAGCTTGATCAATTTTGCTAAGTTTGTGTTTTAAATATGAAGTAATTTGGTGATAACTCTGAGGAGGGCAGTTGTAATACAAAAGTATAATAATCTAGCTAATATAATTTATATTTATTTATTTATGATAGAAAATTTCCTATACCTAATAATCCCTTATTTTTTTTTTAGTTAAAAAGTTGTGAGGACAAACCTAGTATGAACTCAGAATTATTAAGGAAAGGAGATGAAGGTGTACGAGGCAAACAGAATTTCTTTTTTATCCTATGTCTGTCCCATATAGAGATGGGCCGAACTCCCCCTGTTCGGTTCACAGCAGAACTGCCGAACAGGGGAAAAGTTCTGACCTGAACGGTGAACCCCATTGAAGTCTATGGGAGCTGAACAGGAAAAATCAAAAGTGCCCATTTTCAAGGCTTATATATGCAAGTAATTGGCCATAAAAGGGGTAAGGGGGTCCGGGCACTGCCCTGGGGGATATGTATCACTGCAAATTTGTTTTTGAAAAAACAATAGTTTTTTCAGGGGAAGTGATTTTAATGATGCTTAAAGTGCAAAAAATCCTTTAAATATAGTGCCTGTGGGGTCCCCTTAGTCTGCCTGTAAAGTGGTGCATCTGTAGCATGCATAGAACATGCTGCAGCAAAAATGAACTTTCTAAAGAAAGAAAAACAAGTCAAATCACACTTAAATTGACTCGCGGTTGCAATTGCGGACACCCGGGTATTTAAAAAAAATAAAGAAAAAAACGGCATGGGGCCACCCCCAGTCCATGCCAAACTCTTTGGTGCATGCTGGGTCGGTGATGTCACAAGGGGGCAGTGCCACCAGGTGATGTCACCAGATGGCTCTGCCCTTACCTAAATAAGATCTGTGAAATGGCGGAGGAGGCACTCGGAGGTCGGCCGCCAATGAGTGTGGAACATTTTTTTATTTCTTTTTCAGGTGTAATGGGCAGCATTATTGATGATGGATTTACATCAGGGGACACCGTTTTTTTATTTTTTAATTGTCAAAAACGATCTCTGAGTTTTTATTACTTTTTGATACTTTTTTGGTAAATGGGTAGGGGCACTATGTACCCCATACTCATTCACATGGGGGGTCGGGAACTGGGGGCCCCTTCCTAAAGGGAGCTTCCATATTCTGAAGGGCCCCTTGCCAGCAAACCCCCACAACCACAGCCCAGGGTTGTGAGGAAGAGAGCCCTCTGCCCCAAAGCACCCATCCCCCCATGTTGAGGACATGTGGCTTGATATGGTTCTGAAGGGGGGGTGATCGCTTTTACCCCCCTTTCCTGACCTGCCAGGTTGCATGCTCTGATAAGGGTCTGGTATGGATTTTGAGGGGCCCACGCCGTTTTAAACTTTTTCAATTATTTTTTTATTATTCAGCTGTCAGCAGGGAAGCCCATTGACAGCTGATGACTCATCGGTTGTCAAGGACGCTGTGGCCGGGTTCCTGGTCCTGCTCCTGCTCCTTAACAACCTGCTTTTACTGCACCCTGATTGGTAAAGCTTTGCCCAGTCAGGGTGCACAATGTACTGTGCAGCATGCAGTGCATTGCAGGACATTCAGCGGTGCAAACACCCACCAAACAGCCTGCAAATTCGTGTGTTCCCCAAACAGGGCGAAATGTCAATGTTCGGCCCGAACTCATGCCCCGGCCGAACCCTTCACCCAACTCTAGTCCCATATTAATAATGAGAATGAAAATGTAGGACATAGGATAGGGGGCCTCATCTAGGAATCATATTAGGGAGATTTCAAAATAGGTATAAGATCCTGGGTAGTAATGTTCATCTTAAGAGACGAGATCTTTCCATACCAAGAAAGATTTGGTCCTGACCATCTATTCATATCTTCTGAAAGTTTTCTAAACATAGGTGGATAATTTGCTGAGTAGAGTGTATGTAGGGAGTAGGTCAAATGGATCCCTAAATAAGAAAGGGAATGAGGTGCCCACTAAAACCCAGAATTGTGACGCAGCACTGTAACTGTGGTTTCAGAAAGATTTATTTTTGTTAACTGTTAAGCCTGATAACCACGAAAAGGAATGTATAAGTAAATTAGGTAATGTCAGATGAGGGCAAGTAATGTACAGTAAAACATTGTCTGCAAATAATGCACATTTATGTTGGTAATGACCGCAATGAATGCGTTTGATAATGGGATGAGCACGTTTAGAGATAGCTAGTGGTTCCATTGCGATTGCAAATAAGAGGGGTGATAAGGGACAACCTTGTTGTGTGCCTCATTTTATATGTAGGGGGTCTGATTTGAAAAATATGTGCTGTGGGAGTGTAATATAAAGGATGCAGAACACATAGGAAGAAATAGTCGAATCCAATAGTTTCTAACAACAAAAATGAGTAATCCCAAGAAAGACTGTCAAATGCCTTGTGGAGATCTAATGACAACAGCATAGCGTGTCCGGTCAGTGGAGAATCCCACTGTGAGTGAACCGCCGTAATAAAGTTCCATGATCGATGTATATGATCTGATGTTTGTCGATATCTAATAAATCCTGATGGATATAGTAAAAGAGTTTAATCGCAGTGCTAATGTTTTTGTAAGAATTTTAAGGTCACAATTAACCACTCCAATACAGGACTTTTATACACCCTTCCTTCCCAGACCAATTTTTAGCTTTCAGCGCTCTCACACTTTGAATGACAATTACTCAGTCATGCTACACTGTACCCAAACCAAAATTTTATCATTTTTTTTCTCACAAACATAGCTTTCTTTTGGTGGTATTTAATCACCACTGTTTTTTTTATTTTTTGCAATATAAGTGAAAAAAGAGAGACATTTTTGAAAAAAAAACACTTTTTTTTAGTTTCTATTGTAAAATTTTGCAAATAAGTAATTTTTCTTCATAAATTTGGGCCAAAATGTATACTGCTACATATAAAATAACCCAAATTAGTGTATATTATTTGGTCTCTGTGAAAGTTATAGAGTCTACAAGTTATGGTGCAAATCATTGAAAAATTATCACATCTGATCACACCTGATGTACTGAAGGCCTATCTCATTTCTTGAGTCCCTAACAAGCCAGGAAAGTACAAATACCCACCAAATTAGCCCTTTTTGGAAAGCAGACATTCCAAGGTATTTAGTAAGAAGCATGGTGAGTTTTTTGAAGTTGTAATTTTTTCCCACAATTCTGGGAAATTTAATTTTTTGCACAAAAATGTCATAATAACAAGTTATTTTACTCACACAGCACATGCATACTTGCAATGACACCCCAAAATACATTCTGCTACTCCTCCTGAGCATAGTGATACCACATTTGTGAGACTTTTACACAGCCTGGCCACATACAGAGGTCTAACATCCAACTAGCACCGTCAGGCGTTTTACGAGCATAAATTGCACATCTCATTTGATGACAACCCATCACAATTTTGAACGCCCTGGAGCACCAGGTCAATGGAAACACCCACAAAATGACCCCATTTTGGAAAGCTAACACCCCAACGTATAATCTATGAGGCATAATGAGTCTTTTGAAAGGTTCATTTTTTTCCAGTAGTTTTTGGAATATGGGGGAAAAAAATGAAAACGCATTTTTTTAATACAAAATTGTCCATTTATAAGATATTTCCAACACATAGCATGTACATAGCAAAAATGACACCCCAAAATATATTCTGCTACACCTCCTGAGTATGGCGATACCAAATGTGTGAGACTTTTACCCAGCCTGGCCACATACAGAGGCCCAACATTGAAATAGCAGCTTCAGGCATTCTAGGAGCATATATGACACATCTCATTTCTCAACCACCTATTACAATTATGAAGGCCTTGGAGCACCAGGACAATGGAAATGGCCACAAAATGACCCCATTTTGGAAAGCTAACACCCCAACGTATAATCTGTGAGGCATAATTAGTCTTTTGAATGGTTCATTTTTTCCCAAAGTTTTTGGAATATGTGGGAAAAAAATGAAAACGCATTTTTTTTATACAAAGTTGTCCATTTATAAGATATTACCAACACATAGCATGTACATAGCAAAACTGACACCCCAAAATACATTCTGCTACTCCTCCTAAGTATGGAGATACCACATGTGTGAGACTTTTACACAGCCTGGCCACATACAGAGGCCCAACATTGAAGTAGCACCGTCAGGCGTTCTACATGCATAAATTACACATCTCATTTCTCAACCACCTATTACAGTTTTGAAGACCCTGCGGCACCAGGACAATGGAAACGCCCCCAAAATGACCCCATTTTGGAAAGCTAACACCCCAATGTATAATCTATGAGGCATAATGAGTCTTTTGAACGGTTCGTTTTTTTCCAGTAGTTTTTGGAATATGGGGGAAAAAAATGAAAACGCATTTTTTTAATACAAAGTTGTCCATTTATAAGATATTTCCAACACATAGCATATACATAGCAAAAATGACAGAGCAAAATACATTCTGCTACTCCTCCTGAGTATGGTTATACCAAATGTGTGAGACTTTTACACAGCCTGGCCACATACAGAGGCCCAACACTGAAATAGCAGCTTCAGGCATTCTAGGAGCATATATGACACATCTCATTTCTCAACCACCTATTACAATTTTAAAGGCCCTGGAGCACCAGGACAATGGAAACGCCCACAAAATGACCCCATTTTGGAAAGGTAACCCCCCAATGTATAATCTATGAGGCACAATTAGTCTTTTGAATGGTTCATTTTTTCCCGAAGTTTTTGGAATATGTAGAAAAAAAATGAAAACGCATTTTTTTTTATACAAAGTTATCCATTTATAAGATATTACCAACACATAGCATGTACATAGCAAAACTGACACCCCAAAATACATTCTGCTACTCCTCCCGAGTATGGCGATACCACATGTGTGAGACTTTTACACAGCCTGGCCACATACAGAGGCCCAACATCCAAGTAGCACCGTCAGGCGTTCTACAAGCATAAATTACACATCTCATTTCTCAACCACCTATTACAGTTGTGAAGACCCTGGAGCACCAGGACAATGGAAACGCCCACAATATGACCCCATTTTGGAAAGCTAACACCCCAACATATAAGCTATGAGGCATAATGAGTCTTTTGAATGGTTCATTTTTTTACAGAAGTTTTTGGAAAAAGTGGAAAAAAAATGAAAACGCATTTTTTTTACACAAAGTTGTCCATTTATAAGATATGTCCAACACACAGCATGTACATAGCAAAAATGACACCCCAAAATACATTCTTCTACTCCTCCTGAGTATGGCGATACCACATGTGTGAGACTTTTACATAGCCTGGCCACATACAGAGGCCCAACATCCAAGTAGGACTGTCAGTTGTTCTAGGAGCATACATTACACACAGAAATTCCTGCCAACCTATCACATTGTTGAAGGCCCTTCATATTTCTAACACATAGCATGTACTGTACATACCAATTACAAACCAAAATACATTCTGCTAAGTAAAGGGTAAAGAAAAGATTACCTGCGGTTTTGGTAGTGCAGTGGTCCACAGAAGAGAGCATTGGTCCAGGCAGCAGGCAGGAATGTGGACAGCGACAGGAAAACAGGCAGCAGGCAGGAATAGTCAGTACAGGTAGAGATGTCAGCACAGCCAAAGCATTGGACCAGATAGCAGGCAGGGATGTGGTCAGCAGCAGCAAAAGGATCAAAGGATCGTCCATGCAGAAGGCAGGAATACTGTCAATAGTTAGTACATGCAGCAGGCAGAGGTATGGTCAGCATGGCCAGAGTATTTGTCCAGGTAGCAGGCAGTACCACCAAGCTTAGGGCATCGGTCAGGAAAGAATGGGGACAGGGGTAGAGGCTTCTCCCACCCAAATCACTTTGAAGCCTCCGGGCAACCAGACCCTGTTCTGGGAACACAGAAAACCAAAAACTGGTTTTCTGAACTCAGAACACTATTCTGGAGCCCCTCACATATGTGAGACCCCTGTGTAGCAGGGTGAAAGATCAATCCAAGGGGCAGGCAAAAACATGGTCAACAGGCCGAGGTCAGTGCAGGTAAAAGGCAGAAATATACGTTAGGCAGAGGCATAGTCGATACAGTCCAGGGTCAGTTCAAGTGAAAGGCAAAAACATGGCAGAAAAACAATGCAGACGGTAGGCAGAGGCATAGTCAAGAAACAGGCCAGGGTCATTTCACAGACAATGATATGGTTGGTTGAGGTAGGGAAGTATTCAGGACAGAAATTGAAAACGGGGAAATGGCAGTATTAGAAATATGGGCTAATAGTTTTCCAGAGTGTGATATCGCTTGAAGCATTCTCCGATGCAAAGGCCAGGTTGGGAGGGACAGTCAGGACAATAGAAGCTGGTATCTCTCCTAATTCCTCTTTTGGTGCACACCCGACATTTTTTTTGGCGTCATCTTCCGGATCCTGTTGGTGGAATATGGTCTGGGAAATGGCACTCATGTAGTGTGCTGACACAATCAGAGCGAATGCTTTCTGGGGGGGATACTTGCTGATAGATCAGGGCAGTGACAATGTCTTTAATAAACTTTATGAAGGTGGTGGGTGTTTCCGTTGATTTTTGGTAGATGATGACAGAATTTAAAAGGGCCAAATGAAAAAAGTAAATTGCGACTTTTTTGAACCAGAAGAGGGATTTTCTTGTTGAAAGATAGAGCTGCAACATTTGATCATTTAAATCCACCCCCCATGTATTTATTGAACTCGTTCAAAGGCTTGCGAACGGTACCGCATCTTCTGTGAAGTTCCACTGAGGTGTCATCGTGGATGGTGGACATGATGTACACATTTTTCCTATCCCTCCACTTCACAGCCAACACTTCCTCGGTCCTCAAGCTTGTCGATTCCCCCCTTTGAATGGTTGTGGTGACAAGATGCTGTGGGAAGCCCTTTCGGTTTTTCCTTGTTGTACCACAGGCCAAAGTTTTTTTTAGATCTAGGTGGCAGAGAAGGGGTAAATGTAATAGTTGTACATGTAAATATGATACCCCTTTTGGAGAAGTGGGAATGCCAACTCCCAAACAATTTTTCCACTTATTCCCATGTACGAGGGACACTCAGGGAGCTGGATCTGGGTATCTTTGCCTTCGTACACACGGAATGAGTGCACATTACCGGTGGCGCTTTCACAAAGCTTGTTAAGCTTCAAGCCGTACCTCGCCCTTTTACTGGGGATATATTGCTTGATTCCCAGTCGACCTGTGAAATGCACCAGGGATTCATCCACCGATATGTTTTTGTCAGGGACATAAAGTTCGGCAAACTTCTTGGAAAAAAAATTAATTAGGGGGCGAACTTTATATAGTTTGTCAAAGTTTGGGTGATTTGGGGGGGGCACTGTGAGTTGTCACTGAAATGCAGGAAGGGCATTATAATTTCGTATCGAGACCTGGACATGGCCGATGAAAAAATTGGCATATGGTGGATGGGTTTGGTCGACCAATACTTATGCATTTCTTTTTTTTGTAAGCCCCATGTTGAGCGTTAGGCCTAAAAACAATTTAAGCTCCACCACTGTTAGGGGTCTCCATTCAAAAGGGCGGGCATGGCTAGAGCTGGGGTTGGTTGCAATGAATTGTTGGGCAAAGAGATTGGTTTGGTCCACGATGCCTTGAATCAATTCGTCAGGGAAAAATAAATTTAAAAAATCCATTTGGGAAAAACCTGCAGTGTTGACCTGCACACCTGGCTGTGTTGTAAAAAGGGGGATCGTGGCTGACCCTGTGGTAGAAGGCAGCCACAATGGGTTTGCCAAGGCATCTGGAAGCTGGGTTTGGGCCCTAATTCTTTGGCGTGCACTTGTACTGGGCCTTTCCTCCTGGGGTCTACCGCCGTTGGCACTGCTGGTAGCTGCCTGGTGTTCAGACTGTCGTCTTTTTGGACAGATTGCTTCCTCCTCTAATTCGGATCCTGATGTGCTGCCTTCGGGGGGCTCATATTCCGAACCAGAATCGGAATCAGAACTGAGTGGTGAGAGCTCCCCGTTGCACTCATCGGTCAGACTGAGTATTTGGTATGCCTCTTCTGGGGTGTACACCTTTCTGGACATAGTGGCTGACTGGCTGTATGTACTCTGGTGGCAGGTACTCTGGTGGCAGGTGGTGAGGTGGCGGGTACTCTGGTGAGGTGACAGGTACTCTGGTGGCAGGTACTCTGGTGGCAGGTGGTGAGGTGGCAGGTACTCTAGTGGCAGGTACTCTGGTGGCTGGTGGTGAGGTGGCAGGTACTCTGATGGCAGCTACTCTGGTGACCGGTGGTGAGGTGGCGGGTACTCTTGTGGCAGGTACTCTGGTGGCAGGTGGTGAAGTGGTGGGTACTCTGGTGGCAGGTACTCCAGTAGCAGGTACTCTGGTGGCAGGTGGTGAGGTGGCAGGTACTCTGGTGGCAGGTACTCTGGTGGCCGGTGGTGAGGTGGGGGGTACTATGGTGGCAGGTACTCTGGTGACAGGTACTCTGGTGGCAGGTGGTGAGGTGGTGGGTACTCTGGTGGCAGGTGCTGAGGTGGCGGGTACTCCTGATGGACAGGTACTCCTGATGACAGGTACTCTTTATTTAGGGGGGCAATCTGGGCACAGTAGTACATATATGTATAGTACAATGTGTAACTCACTGTTAGCTGATCTCCTCCTCACACTGGATCGGTGTGTGAAGAGGAGAGTTTTGTTTACATTAGTGACCGGCTGTGATTGGACACAGCCGGTCACGTGGTAAAGAGCCATTTCATTGGCTACACTGATCAGGGCTAAGCTGTATCCAAGGGAAAAGCCTCAGCCCCGATCACCACTGCACTGGACACCGTGCACGCCGCTTCCCAATGCCGCTCTGCATATTGACAGGTCCGCCACTCCCGGAAGCTCTGCTGCCCGCCCCCGCCGCTCCAATACCCCCATCGGGGAATGACTGTGTCCCGAGGGACACGGCGGAACCCTGATCGCCGCTCCGCTCAGTAGCGGCGGAAAGCCGAGGCCGTCATATGACGCCCACCGAGGATGGGAGATCCCATCTGTGGGTGTCATTTGACTATGGCTGTGTATTGAAGCGGTTAATTAATAAGATCAGTCTGTAGTATGATATTTCTGCAAGGTCCTTATGTGGTTTGGGGATTACACTAATATATGCCCTGTTTTCATCTGTCAAGATAAGATTGCCTCTTCTCAAATAATTAAAATATAAGACTAAATGAGGTGTCAAAAGATCAGCAAAGTCTTTATAATAGCCGTTGGGTAATCCATCAAGTCCCGGAGATTCAACTTTAATGTCTTCAGAACCTGAGAAATCTCATTGCATGAGAAAAGTTTGTCTGCACCCTTCTCTTTTCCTTTTTTTAAATTAAAATAATAAACATGTTATACTTACCTGCTCTGTGCAATGGTGTATGCAGTGGTCCATTTCTTCCTCCTGGGGTTTCCTGATGGCACTGACTGCTCTTCCTCTTCTACTTAAAATTTACAGCATTACAAGAAATGCCCATAAAGCATGTTGTTTCAACAACATAATTTCAGCTAGTCAATAAAGAGCATTCAGACAAGCCCTGCATTCTTGCAGAAGGGAGTAGCACACACAGGGACTAAACAAAGTAACAGTAATTATGAAATTATACACAGGATGTACAGTCTCTCACAAAAGTGAGTACACCCCTCGCATTTTTGTAAATTTTTTTATATCTTTTCAAGTGACAACACTAAAGAAATAACACTTTGCTACAATGTACAATAGTGAGTGTACAGCTTGTATAACAGTGTAAATTTGCTGCCCCCTCAAAATAACTTAACGCACAGCCCTTAATGTCTAAACCGCTGGCAACAAAAGTGAGTACACCCCTAAGTGAAAATGTCCAACTTGGGCCAAAAGTGTCAATATTTTGTGTGGCCACCATTATTTTCCAGCACTGCCTTAACCCTCTTGGGCATGGAGTTCACCAGAGCTTCACAGGTTGCCAATGGAGTCCTCTTCCACTCCTCCATGATGACATCACGGAGCTGATGGATGTTAGAGCTCTGCGCTCCTCCACTTTCGATTTGAGGCAGCCCCAAAGATGCTCAATAGGCTTTAGGTCTGGAGAAATGCTTGGCCAGTTCCTCATCTTTACCCTCAGGTTCTTTAGCAAAGAAGTGGTCATCTTGGAGGTGTGTTTGGGGTCGTTAACATGTTGGAATACTGCCCTGCGGCCCTGTCTCCGAAGGGAGGGGATCATGCTCTGCTTCAGTATGTCACAGTGCATGTTGGCATTCATGGTTCCCTCAATGAACTGTAGCTCCCCAGTGCTGGCAGCACTCTTGCAGCCCCAGGCCATGACACTTCCACCACCATGCTTGACTGTAGGCATGACACACTTGTCTTTGTACTCCTCACCTAGTGGCCACCACACACGCTTGACACCATCTGAACCAAATAAATTTAACTTGGTCTCATCAGACCACAGGACATGGTTCCAGTAATCCATGTCCTTAGTCTGCTTGTCTTCAGCAAACTGTTTGCGGGTTTTCTTGTGCATAATCTTTAGAAGAGGCTTCCTTCTGGGACGACAGCCATGCAGACCAATTTGATGCAGTGTGCGGCATATGGTCTGAACACTGACAGGATAACCCCCACCCCTTCAACCTCTGCAGCAATGCTGGCAGCACTCATACGTCTATTTTCCAAAGACAACCTCTGGATATGACCCTGAGCATGTTCACTCAACTTCTTTGGTAGACTACGGCGAGGCCTGTTCTGAGTGGAACCTGTCCTGTTAAACCGCTGTATAGTCTTGGCCACCATGCTGCAGCTCAGTTTCAGGGTCTTGGCAATCTTCTTATAGCCTAGGCCAACTTTATGTAGAGCAACAATTCATTTTTGTCAGGTCCTCAGAGAGTTCTTTGCCATGTGGTGCCATGTTGAACTTCCAGTGACCAGTATGGGAGAGTGAGAGTGATAACACCAAATTTAACACACCTGCTCCCCATTCACACCTGAGACCTTGTAACACTAACTAGTCACGATGGGCCGGGGAAGGAAAATGGCTAATTGGGCCCAATTAGGACATTTTCACTTAGGAGTGTACTTACTTTTGTTGCCAGTAGTTTAGACATTAATGGCTGTGTGTTGAGTTATTTTGTGGGGACAGCAAATTTATATAAGTTATATAAAGCTGTTATATAAGCTGTACACTCACTATTTTACATTGTAGCAAAGTGTCATTTCTTCAGTGTTGTCACATGAAAAGATATAATAAAATATTTACAAAAATGTGAGGTGTGTACTCACTTTTGTGAGATACTGTATTTAGGTAACAATAAGTAGTGCAATTTGTTTTGATTTGGACACATTTTTGGTTATTTTGAGATCCGAATGTGTCCTAATCTCCAAATAAAATAGTAAAGAATTCTGTTTAAATTTGTTTAATTTTATTTTGTATATTTGTTTTCTAATGAATTCCAAATTTTCAGAACATTTAGTCGGATTGGATGAAAAATTATAGACCAATTTGAATTCTGTGTGAAGAATAGCTGGTTGTTAAGGAGCGGGATGGGAAACCGGTCACTGCTTTCTTAACAACCGATGAAAAATTCTGAAAAAAACAGCTTGGGACCCCCCCCCAATCCATACCAGGCCCTTCAGATCTGGTATGGATTTTAAGGGGAAACCCACACCATAATGAAAAAAAAAACTACATGGGCCCCCCAAAATCCATACCAGACCCTTATCCGAGCATGAAGCCTGGGAAGTAAGGGGGGGCAAGTGAGCAGCCCCCCCTTTAACAATACCAGGCCATAGGCCCTCAACATGGGGGTGCTTTGGGGCAGGGGGGACTCTGCCACCCCACCCCAAAGCATCATGTCCCCGTGGAGACAAGGGCCTCTTCTCCAAAACCCTCGGTGGTGGTTGTGGGGGTCTGCGGGTGGGGGGCCCAGATCCTGCTCCCCACTATGTGAATGAGTATGGGGTACATAGTACCCCTACCCATTTGCCAAAAAAGTGTAAAAAAGTGAATAATGACACAACACAAGTTTTTGACAATTCCTTTATTAAAAAAATAAAACAAAAATTTCCCCTGGTGTAGATCCATCATCAATTATGGTACCAGTCGCCACAGCCGGACCTGAAAAAAATAAAAAAAAATCTTGAAGGCTCCCACCATCTGCCTGCTCCGCCATCTGTCATTTCTTTAATAGCTAAGGGGCAGCCAAAAATGTCAGACGGTGGAGGAGACATCTGGACTGCAGCCTTGCCAAATACATGCCTGAGTGTCCTTTAAGCCTGCCCGCTGTTATCCTCGAGCAACGGTAAAAGATTGTAGGTGCGGCAGGTCTGAATAGAGGGCAGGACTTTTCAAATTAAGAAGTTGGTGATTGGTTGCTAAGCAACAGGACGGTTCAAGCAACCATTCACCGATTCATATCCCATTTGACAAGCATTTGCTCCTGGGTTGACCCCACCCTCTGACATTTTCAGCGAGTTGATGAGCTCGGCTGTTATATCTCTTCATAAACACATTGTTATGCCCAAGGCTGCCTTCCAGAGACTGGGCTCTGTTGTCCCTGTATCCATCGGTAGTTACCCTGTGGCTTTCATACCAAGGCTTCCCCTGGCTGGTATTCATTGGCTTCCATCTTTTCATCCATGCTGAGTCTCTACCAGTGTATAGAGTTTGGTTGTGTGATGGATCCTGGAAACCCTGGCTGGGCACCTCCACCAGACCTGTGTCTCCTGTTTTCCAAATGCACCTGCAGCCGGCAGACTCACCAAAACCAGCCCTTAACCCCCCAATCACAAGGCAAACCACACAGGTGTTGAGGGTTAAATATGCAGAGCATAAACAGTTTATTAAGTACAAAACATACACCTTTAAACACAGTTAGTGACACTCCCCTTAGCCTGGTCATAGTGGGGGTAGGGGACAAGGAAGAACCAATGAGAACCCGACACTTGTACATTCAAACAGAAACTACAGTTGAAACACATAAAGGGATTATGACAAACAGGCAGCCCCTTCTTACACATCCCCTACTGGGATGTGTCTCCACACCTTTTGTCTACGTGCCATGACATAACAGAATTAAACACAATAGCAAGAGGGGGAGGATGGGGAGAAGGGATGCAACTTACATAGGGACATCATTACATTATCCCAAGCCATTTTGTCCCCAAGCCTCGTAGCCACATTCTTTGGGCATAATCCCATCTTGTATATGCCTTTATCAGCTAAATGTACATTGTTTGTGGAATAAATGTATATATTTAGCCCAGCCGGGCCAATAGGTTTAAGTAACCGGAAACAGCTCCACAAGCTTGGCCACAGATACCACGTTCACCCAGTTCCGATGAACCAGCGACAGCGGACACAAATGTCTGGAGGTGGCATCTTCTCCTGGTTGCGGGAGACAGCAAATAGCCCTCCAAATCTCCCATTCTCTGTTGGGCCAACTTTTTGATACCGATTTTTGGAAGCAAATTTATTTCCTCAAATATACCACCAATCCACCATTGTGTTATAAATACCCTTTGTCCATCAGTGGACAGAATCAGTAGTACTTTATGGTTGTTTTTTGTCCATTTCTCCAGTGGATTGCCTCCAGCATGGGACTATATGTATCATGCTTTTTTATACATTCCAAGCACAAGTGATTCAGCTCCTTGATCTCATGTTAGTTTTTATCATATTGATGGAATGGGGGGTCTGTGGTGTAAGAAGGAAGGGGGGGTTGTAAAGGGAGCACTCTGATGTAAGGATGGGGATAGGGGGAGACTATGATGTGAAGGGGACTGTGGTGTAAGGATGGGGGGACTGAGGCCACCTATGAATTTGCTGTGGCCTGCATTAAAAAATGCTGCCACTGGGAAATCACATGGTGCCTTTGCCCCATGTGATTTCCCGTGCCCAAAACTTTGCTGTGAGTGTGGCTACAGGTGGCTGTGGGAATAGGTGAAATTTACACACTGCCCCGCACCCTCTACCACCCACAACAGTGTGATCCTAGCCTGGGGGGGGAGCCTAGGGGTTTGTGATGTAAACGAGGAGACTGTGATGTGAAGAGAGAACTGAAGACACTGATTTAAGAGCTCATTCCCACTTGCGCAGAGATCTATGTTTTCCTGCACTGGAAAAACATAGGTCTCTGCAAGGACATTAGAAAACAATTGTTTTCTATGTATCTATAGTATACCTATATGCGCTAAATCCAAAAGAAAGACTGCTGCACTTTTTATGATTCCCGAATTCCCAGACGTAGCCTTTTACGGGGAAATGCGTCAGTGAGTGCCAGGAGCTACATCACTACGGTCCAGACCTGTCAGTGTATCCCACAGTCGGATCTTCCTCTCTCTACTGCTTGATTGTTTCGCTTTAATTGTAAGTGCAATGGCTATATTTTTCAATAAATTCCTGAGTTTACATATTGCACAATGAGCCTTCCTGTTTTCCACACATATATTACGGTCTGAGTGTAAGGTGTATAGGAAGCCATGGTACACGTGTGTAGAGGCTGGGACGCTAATAATTGGGCTTACGATCCATCTCCCAAGAGTGCTGGTGTGTTAACTAGACAGAGCTACACACAGGATATTTTCTTTTCTCAGGCATTCCATGGTCTCTTATAATTTAGTGATTGTGAGGATCTGGTAAGAGGCACATTTATCCTTAACACTGGTGGAGCATGGATATATCTTTATTTGTCACTGGGAACGGTGCACTTCATGTAATTTTATTTGAAAAACTATATGGACATTTTTTTTGAATAATATTTACACATGGACACATGTTTACATTTATTGTTTTACTTTGGGGACACTTTTTGATACCATGTTTTTCTAATATTAACTCACTGGCTTTGAGTTCACACTGAATTTCAGCAGTGATTTAATCATTTTTTGTGGTATTGTTAATAGACAGCGCAATGTTTTCACCTTTTATATATAGTAATTGTTTTCTATATGCCCTGTTCACACTGCATTTTTTGGCATCTCACTGGAGCTAACCTGAAGGCTCTACAGTCTGTTTCTATGCATCGAGCCATGGTGCATAAAATTAATGAAATGTAATTTTAACACTTGCCCCGCCACTTCCTGGACCTCACATTAACAGGTGCCCACACAGCGGAACCCTGCATTTTACCATGAGGGCCAGGAAGATCAGGCCCTAAAGGGTGGAGGGACTGTGATGCATACAGGAGGCAGTGATGTGAAGAGTGTAATTAAAGCACAAACATGAGACTTAGACCTCTGCTGGAAGAAAATTTTATTTATCAGACCTCTGTGAATTTTAATTAAGCATCCTCGCCCTACGCTATTTAGAATCTAACTGCCATGAAATTTACGTTTTTAAAGATATGATATATTTTTATGTAGCATCCTCTAGAGTGCTAGGTGAGTAGTTTAGATTTTTGTCAGTGTAGGCAAATGTAAACAGTTTTGGCTAGCAGCCAGGCCTGCTTGTTTTTTTTCCTGGGTCAGCAGAAATCCAGGGGAAGCTGGGTGACTCACAGGCAGCATCACTGAGAGCTCCCACCTGTTTCCAGAATATGCTAGAATCTTCTGGATAGAAAGGAGGAGAGAAGAGGTGGAGCTGCCTGGAGTATTCTGAGGGCCCTGACCCATCCCCAACTTGGGTTGGCAGGGGACAGGCCTCCTCAAATACTCAAGGTCAGCCCAGGGGGAGTTGTGTGGAGTGTTAGGCTGTGGTGGCCTTGGAGGGAGCTCCCTAGTCTGGGGGAGGCTTGGGCCTGTGCTCGGGTGCGGACGGGACCTTCCTAATACCAACGTTTTTGTCCTGGACAGGAGGCATGGGAGCAAGGAGAGGACAGCAGGAGAACCCTGCCGGGCAAGTTTCCAGGAGGATCAAGAAGTTGAAGCCAAGGGGGCTGATGAGTGACACACAGCCAGAAGGACTGGGAGGCACACCTGAAAGAACTGGGGGCATGCAGTTTAGGATGGATGCAGAGCCAGTGGAGAGGACTGTGGTGGCATGGGCAGTGGAAAGAGGCAGCTGCAGCCAGGAGGGCTGGCAGGGCCTGAAGAGGTGGTACTGGGATCAGCTAGCACTGGGACTACCAATTTTGCTACACCACAGGGGCCTGCAAAAGGCATTTTCTGCTTTGGGTCTGGCTGAGTCAGGCCTGCAATTCAGTGCTACCTGGTCCTGGGTGTAGTAGTTATACAAGCAAGTTAGTGCTGGCGGTAGAAAAGAGGAAGTTGTATATACCAGAGATGTATATAGTTCTTAGTCTCTATTGCTTTTATAATCAACTGGGCATCCCATATTTACCCTAGCACCTGAACCCCATCCAAGTTTATTTCCCCAAATAAATAAAAAAAACAAAGTGCACAGAGTGTTTTCTGTCTACCGAGTGGCTGATTGTGTGCCTGGTTGTGCAGGGTGACAGACGGACCAGAACTACCAGCAGCCCTTACGGGGGTACCGCTATTACAAGAAAAATATAAACCCTGCTAGAGACACAGTGATATATAAGAGGATAAAAAGGGTGCAGTAAATCACATTCTTTGTGAAATATGTGTTCTGTGTTGGCATGGAAAATGTGGAAGTGAGTTGTGTGCTATTGAAGATCAGTACAGATACCGCATAATGAATTATGTGCACTGAGAAGCAGATCTTACTGGCTGCATGGTGTGAATCGTGTGTGCTGAACTGCCAGTACTCCACTGATGGCAGAGGTAATGTAGAGTGAACTCACTGGATACACGAATACTGGAGAGTGAGGTGTATGTACTATAGTACAGATCTAATTAATGGAATAGATGATGGGATAATGTTCTGTGTCTTTTGAAGGGTTGATCTTTACTTCCTGTGTGTGCTGTCTCTTTTTCATCTCAAAGCCTGTGCATATAGAAAGTAAATTACATTGTATGCGTTTATTCCTTTACAAAAAGTAGAGCTATTTTAAATTTAAAAAAATGTGTGGGATGTATTACAAATTAGAATAATAATGACTCTGTGGCATGCCTGAATTACCTCCAATGTGCAAATTAAGGTGGAGAATAGAACAAGTATAGGTACGCAGACCAGGGATATAAAAAGTTATGTAATATCATGCAATCTTGTCACAAGCAGGATTTTTGCAGATTGCTTGTTCTTATAGCATTGGCTTGTTAATAATCTTATTATTGATCGTGATGTTGAAAAATTGTTGCGTATCTTAGGGACTTAACCCAATGCACTGTTTGTTGCGGTATATCATTTTCATGAATATTTTTCAAATGCATTTGTCTGTTAAGATTTATATAACAATAAATCAATAAATAAATAAATAAATAAATAAAAACAAGATCAATACAAAATAATAAAGTATTAAACTAATATATTTTTACAGAATGACCAATTATGAAGAGGTAAACTATTATCCATAATCAGTAAATAAAAGTTACCTTTCTTTTAGCCCTGAGTTGCTCATGATATTTGTCAGATGTATCTCCAGGTATTTCTCCACCCCATAGAGTAATTCCAACAATTGTATATGTAATTCCCATGACAAGCAATGGGAAGCAGTACACAAACAAGACCACAATGATTTGATACCTAAAATATAAATGAGTAATACAGGATAAATGCACTGGGTAACAATATCACAACAAACAGTTTAAAAACAATACATTTCTAAGTGGTAAGTAAAAGTGGTGCTTATAAAAGAAGTATTTATAGGTACTAAACAACACTCTTAAAGATATACAATTAGGTGAACATGGTGCCCTTGTTAGTTCTTTTTTACTGTGGTGTAACTTATAGTATGTTAAACCTTTTTTGAACCAAACCTTTTTTTGCATTTCTTTTTTACTGCTCTCTGTGACCTAAATTAGGGATATTTCTCCAAACTTTCTATTCTGACAATAGTGAGGTGAATTCTGCAAAAGTTAAATTTGTGCCCTAGTGACAGTATGGAAACTGGGACAGGAAGTGAAAATCTCATCCAGATCTTATCAGTAAAATCAAACTGAGATTCTAACTCCTATCTGCTATGTTCTGCACAAATAATTAAATAAATACATAAATAAATCAAGTTTTGACTCGAGTTGCCTTTGAAAGCAAACCATAGAGGCTTCCTTTGCTGACCTCTTCTTCTGAAAATGTATTAAGATAGGGAGTTACCATTAAAATATGTCTGACTCTTCTGATCTTGGACAATGTCTTAAAAAGTATGGATGCTATGAGTTAACATAACTAATATTTTCAGAAGGAGGTCAACAATGGAAGTCAACATACAGTATATCTCTTGAAACAGATTTTCTGCTCGGATGACCTTCAGGTTCCAATTGACATTTGGCCAGTTTGCATGCCCAAACCTCCAAATGATGTTTGTAAACAAACATTAGCTGGAATTCTGTCATGTAGCATTACCATGACTGAATTTGATCAGTGATGTCCCCCCAGGATCCCAGCTGGTTTTCACATAGAATCTGGCAGAGATCTGTCTTTTGCGATGGGAGTTGCAGTGGGTGAGAATTTTCTGGTGCGGCAGGTAGTCATGTCGGCGGGTCCATGTCATTGCATGTTTCTCAGTATGATTGACGTGGATCAACATTACTGGGTAATATAAAATTGCTTGTTTATTTACAATAAAACATTTTTCAATAATGTGGGTGTTTTTATTTACATTTTACCTTTTCTGTGAATGAGAACAAAGGGCACTAGGGACGTAAGTTCGTCTCGAACATCGAGTGTCACAGCGTGGTCTGCAGTGAGAGCCATGATTGGCCAAAGGCAGGGTATCTTTAGCCAATCATTGTTCAGGGGGCTAAGTCCATGCCCCACACTATATAAGGCTGCTTACACAGCGGTCATATGTAGTGTGATACGTGGAGGAGATTGGGTCTGGTATGGATTTTAAGGGGAACTCCACTCCATAATTTAAAAATGCGTGTGGTTCCCCCCAAAATCCATACCAGACCCTTATCCAAGCAACCAGCCTGGCAGGCCAGGAAAGGGGGGCGAACAAGCACCCCCCTCCTGAACCATACCAGGCCGCTTGCCCTCAACATGGGGAGGGTGCTTTGGGGCCCCCCAAAGCACCTTGGCAGTACCCACGGGTCACCATACACTTTTTATGCCAATAACTTGAATATAAGCCTTTAAAATGAGCACTTTTGATTTTTCATATTCGTGTCCCATAGACTTTAATAGGGTTCGCATGTTCGCTCAAACATTTTGCCTGTTCGCATGTTCTGGTGCGAATCGAACTGGGGGTGGGGTGTTCGGTTCATCCCTAAAGGGCACTATGTACCCTGTCATAATTCATGTAGTGGGGAGGGCCAGATATCTGGGGTCCCCTTTTTCTAAAGGGTGCTTCCATATTCTGATAGGTCACCCGCCCCTTAGAACCTCAAATATTTCTGGGCCAGTGGATGTTCGTAGACATCAACACAGAGAAAAGGTGCCTTGCAAGGGGAGGGGAGTCTAGACCACTTATTCTCCCATTGTGGAGAGCATGTGACTTGGTATAATTCAGGAGGGGAGGCACACACTCAATGTCCCCCTATTTCCTGACTTGCTAGGCTGCATGATAATGGTCTTGTATGGATCCTTAGGGGGACATCATGCCCATGTTGATGGAAATAAGGGCTTCTTCTTTACATCCTATTTCTCAAGAGGATATGAGAGTCCATGGAGGCAACTTATCAAAATATGTACGGAAGCACCCTTTAGGACAAGAAGACCCCCAGATATTTGGCCCTCCCCATGTAAATGAATATAAAGTACTTAGCACCCTTTGTTACTTATCCACAAAAAAATAGTAAATAAAACACCCACACTATTGAAAAAAATGTCCCCTGATGTATATTCAATGTCAATCACATTGCTTAGCGATGTAATCCACATCAATCATGGTGAGCGACTTCGAGCAATTATAGGCCCACTGCCACACCTGTATTCTTCACCAAATGATGCTCCCATCACAAATGACAGAACACCAGATGGCTACTGACTGCAAACAATGTAGTTGGGGGTGCTCAGTGATGTTATTGACCAAATATTGTCACGACCATATTTGGTAAATGACGTTACCCAGGAATCCCGGAACTTTAATTTATAAACAGAAGCCTGCATTGGTAGGAATACTTACACTAATTGCAAATCTCCTGGTCTTTTAACAAACAGAAATAGACCCGGGATGGTGTTGCTAAATATTATTATATGACAGATCTCCAGCTGCTGTTTAGAAACACAAAATGTTTGCATTTTGGTGCAGCATGATTAAAAAAAAAAAAAAGGACATGCACTTATTTTGTGTAATTTTTCATGTTCAGTACAAGCCATTAAAATGAATGGGCTGCCCTAAATGTGATGAATGAAATCACGGCAAAACATGCATGCACTGTCAAACCTACATAAGTGTGGATGGAGACTTAAAGAAGCCTTTAAAAAAAAAAAAAATAGTAAATAAACACTAGTTAACCCTACAGTAAGTAGTCTTAATTAAGTCATATTTCCCCTTTTTCCCTTCTTTAGCTATTATTGTACTGCTGAGTTTTTCATTTTCATTTATTATTTGTTTTAGTTTGCAAAAAAACTTTACCCTGATTTCTACCAGGAATATCCTTTAGCTTCTTTTTAAACTATCAAAAATATATAATAAAATGTATATTTTTTTATCTACAGTTACACCACTTATTTTAACCACTTTCTGCTCAAGCCAATTTCGACAATTCTTATATACATGTAAAAATCTGCATTTTTTGGTGACAAAATGACTTAGAACCTCCAAACATTAGATATTTTTTAAAAGCAGAGGCCCTGGAAAATTAAATGGTTTGTGTTGCAATTTTATATTTTGCATGATTTTTACGTTGCGCAGGCATTTTTAAAATGCTAATTTTCAGGAAAAATTAACACTTTAATGAATTTTAGTGCACACAAACACAATATGATACCCAATTTTTGCTAAAATATAAAAGATGATGTTACGTCAAGTAACAAAACAATGTTGGCCAAACAAAATATTGACACTTTGGGCCCAATTTGGACATTCTCATTTAAAGGTGTACTCACTTTTGTAGGCAGCAGTTGGCCCAATTTGGACATTTTCATTTAAAGGTGTACTCACTTTTGTAGGCAGCAGTTTAGACAATAAAGGCAGTGTGTTGAGTTTTTTTGAGGGGGCAGCAATTTTACACTGTTATACAAGCTGTACACACACTACTTTACATTGTAGCAAAGTGTCATTTCTTCAGTGTTGTCATATGAAAAGATATAATAAAATATTTACAAAAATGTGAGGGGTGTACTCACTTTTGTGAGATACTGCATACAGTGGGGATGGAAAGTATTCAGACCCCCCTTAAATTTTTCACTCTTTGCAGCCATTTGCTAAAATCATTTAAGTTTATTTTTTTTTCCTCGTTAATGTACACACAGCACCCCACATTGACAGAAAAACACAGAATTGTTGACATTTTTGCAGATTTATTAAAAAAGAAAAACTGAAATATCACATGGTCCTAAGTATTCAGACCCTTTGCTCAGTATTTAGTAGAAGCACCCTTTTGACCTAATACAGCCATAAGTCTTTTTGGCAAAGATGCAACAAGTTTTTCACATCTGGATTTGGAGATCTTCTGTGTATATATATATATGCTAGGTGGCAAGTAGTTAAAATAGAAAAAAAATCTTTTTTAAAAAAGCTTTTTATATATAGATTGCATAGAAAACAATAATACTTTTTGCAAGATCATAATTCAAAGAAAGCCTAGTTTGACTGTTATGTTTAGGGTTTCAATGAAAAACAGGCCCATAGTGTACAGTAAATGTAAAAAAAAGTACATGTATTGCAAAGATGTACTACATTATTTTTGACATACACTTTAAATTAGGTCAGCTACATCCCACAAACCAATTTAAATCAGTAAAAAAAATATGTATTACTTACTATTTTTCTATCGGCACAAGGATTTCTATCAGCAAATATTAACAAGATTTTGCACAATACTTGATTGATATAAGCTAAAGTAGCTAGCTCTAGACAACTTTAAATATCAGCATAAAATAAAATTAGTCATTTTACTTATTTACTTCTGCACTGTATATCTTTTTCAAGCTATTTCATATTGAAAGCAGAGGATCTAGAAATGTGGCTCTCCAAATACTCTTGCTACAATGCACAATTTTTTGAATTTACTTCTCAAATTTTTTTCTTAAGTTATAACAAGCCATGGGAATAGTTATGGAAATGAAGAAGAGAACTAATATGACTAATTTTAAACTGCTGCCATTGAAAGTCATGATTTCTGTGACAGCGCCACCTTATCTCATTATACAGTGCTCTAAGTCCATTATTCGCACACTGAATTGAAAATTTAGTGAATGTATTTTCATCATTTTCATATGATTCAATCCAAGGTAAAATTTCACTAGTTAACTAATATATTTCATATGAATTTCCTAGGTGCTGCAAATGAAACTGCTGATCACTATACAAAAAATGATCACATCACACATTTCATGGCATTTACTTTTCATGGAATATGCATTCTCTTTACTTAACAGGTTTCCTGGCTTCAGTAAGTGTCATTCAGATACAACATATTACAAAATACATCATTTAAAAAAAACAGTGCCTACGTTAGTTTTTTCCCATATCCCGGCCATACAAGCAGACAAAGAGTTCTTCTTGGTGTCACTTTGATTTCTGAATAAAGGCACTGAGGGAAAGCCAGCAGGAATGCGAAGACCCAGATACTTCCAATGACTACCTTTGTTGAGGTTGCAGACAGGCGAGGTTTCAATGGATTAATGATAGCCATATATCTGTAGGAAGAAGACATAGAAATTATTTCTCATTTTGTATTTGGTTTTAGTGAAAGACAAAATATTAAAACCAAACAATTCACCCAGCATTGGCTGTTGGTGAATATTTTAAAGATTTAAATTATCATTATACCTTTTAATTTTTTTACTGTTTGCTGCCGCCCCAATACTAATTTGCCACTGCTCTTATATTGGCAGTGTTTTTTTTTTTTTCAAATAAATTGTCTAAATACCTCTTCCATGTAGCCTTACATAGCAGTCACGTGATTACTTCTGGTCCCTTTCTCTCAGTGCAAGACTGATATGGGAGGGGCTTATAGTCCTCTGTTGAGAGAGCTACATAAGCTTTGAACTTGTGTCTGACTGGCAATATGCCAATATAGGAGGAGATTCTGCACCCAAGCTCCAGGCTGCACAGAACATGAAAGCAGTTAACCTCATAAATGCCAAGCAGCATTTGAGCCATAGGGTTTGCAACATTTCACAGGCAGGAGGGAGCAGACTAACTGTCAGAAATCGTTACAGAGTGGGACTCTGCCAATACGTCATGCTTATCTCTACTAATAGGGGAGGGGGGATAATGCTTCCACCGTCATCATTATCAACAGAGCCAGTTTAAGAAAACACACAGATTTAACCCCACAGCTGCTGGGGGGGAGCTCTTTTTTCACAAGTGGTCCATGACAATATGTGGTGGCACCCGAGATCCTTTGTTTTGTTTACAAACAAAAGCAACTAGGGATCAGAACTGTCAATTAGAGACATTTTTTTTTCTTCTGAAATGTTACCTTTAGGACATCCTATAGATGCGTCACTTCATAGGCAGG
Source organism: Aquarana catesbeiana (assembly GCF_042186555.1). Classification (NCBI taxonomy): domain Eukaryota; kingdom Metazoa; phylum Chordata; class Amphibia; order Anura; family Ranidae; genus Aquarana; species Aquarana catesbeiana. The sequence goes on from NC_133324.1 coordinate 659,237,670, forward strand.
AAAATGGCATACTCATTTTTACAAATTAATTCTTTATTTATATATCTTTATTTATATTTTCAAATGTGCACAAAAACACAGAAAGCAAAAGGGGGGGGGGGAGTTATTGGTATAGGATTACAACTGATTTAACTGGGTAAGTCAATGGGTATAGGAGGGAGAGGGATGGTACCATCATACTCTTTCTTTCCTATAAATATTCCCAAAGATACATGAAGCCCATGGGATGGTAACAGACAACTCAGGTATTGGGGACATAACAGAAGATGTCTCTGCAAACAGGCAATCCCCTAGTTACATAAAGTACATCCAACTTACATGCATTCCATCAAACAGAAGGAGAAAACAGGAAGTGTGTGCAAATCTACCTCTGGGAATGGAAATTCACTCCTGTAAGAGTTCTAATGGGAAAAGGTGTCTTCACTGAAGGTTTATCACCAATCCTTATTTACACGACAACCAAAAATTTTCAAAATCCAATTGTCACAGGGACAAAAGTGAGGTGAAATCTTCAGAACGGGGGCACAGACAGCAAAACAAACATTACAGGGGTGTTAACTTGTGCTAGCCAAAAAATGAAAAAAATATTTTTTGGCTGAAGGATCACTTAAAAAAATGTACCTGTTCCAATTTACATACAAATTCAACTTAAGAACAAACCTAGAGAACCTTGTTTGTAACACAGGAACTGCCTGTGGTTGGATGGATTTAACAGCAGCCTCTAAAAAGAGAGACAGGAAAACCCATTCTATACATTGCTTTAGGTTTAGAGAGTAAGGTGGGATGCCACCTATGGAATTTTTTGGCCCAGAGAAAGTTCTCTGGAACCGACTTGAGAGACCTTAACAGAAATGTAGTCGGTAAGTTTTGGACTAGGTATAGCAGCCTAGATGGCACATTCATTCTGAGGATGCTGTTCCACCCAAAGGCACTGAAAATGCAGAATCCCAATGGTGCAAGTCCTGTCTCATAGTACCAAAGAAGGGTTAGAAGTTAACAGCAAAAAATAGAATCCAGAGTGGGAGTAAAAATAATACCGAGATATTTAATGCTATGGAAAGTGCACCTAAATATGAAATTGGCTGTAACAGACTGTTATCTAGTTTGAAGGATATTCATGTTTAAGGCTTTATATTTGTACAGGTTGATTTATTATTGGATAATTCATCATAAGTTCTACAGTAAATTCTGCCAATGAATTAGGTAGGTACGTTTCGGGTTTAGTGAAGAATCTGCATCAGTCATCTGTTTCTTTCTGCTACGTTGCTCCATACTATAGACCCTGGATGTCATGGTTATATTGGATGTTACATAGATGTGGTTTGAGGGCAGAGGATAAAGATTATGTGGGAAGAGGGACAGCCTTTGTTGCTTCCAATTACTCATAAGAAAAATTTCTGAATAGGAGTTATTCATTTTGACTTGGGCAGATGCGAAGGGGTAGATAGCCATGATTCCATTTAGTCACCACCTCTTCGACATTGGTAGAGCAACAGGGTTGAGAATTTCGATGTGTGTGCAAGGTAGATTAAATTTAGGGCTTTAGATGTATTGACCTTAGCCTCTTTACTAAGTATGAACCTGACTTGTTCAGGGTGAGCGATGCATGAAATAAAGGTGAGTATTCAGTTAGCCAAGATTTTTAAAAACAATTTAAGGTCCACATTAAGCAATAAAATGGGCTAATCTTGGCACATTGAGATGGTCATTGCCCTTCTTTTGGTATAACCAAAATGAGGCCCCACAGACAGTCAAGGGGTTATCGGTAGCCATCCGAAATTGAGTTATACAGTGCCTTGAAAAAGTATTTACACCCCTTAAAATTTTCCACATTTTGTAATGTTACAACCAAAAATGTAAATGTATTGTATTGGGATTTTATGTGATAGACCAACACAAAGTAGCATATAATTGTGAAGTGGAAGGAAAATGATGAATGGTTTTCAACATTTTTTATAAATAAATATGTGAAAAGTGTGGCGTGCATTTGTATTCAGCCCCCTTTACTCTGATACCCCTAACTATCACATGAAATCCCAATAAAATACATTTACGTTTTTGGTTGTAACATGACAAAATATGTAAAATTTGAAGGGATATGAATACTTTTTCAAGTCACTGTAAGCTTCAGGGAAGTGTTGAGTGAGAAGGTGCTTTATTTTTTGATAATAGTAGGATTTTTATAACAGCTTACCTGTAAAATCCTTTTCTTGGAGTACATCACGGGACGCAGAGCCACAGTAATTACTGTATTGGTTATATGGCACCTTCAGGTGATGGACACTGGCACACCCTAGACAGGAAGCTCAACTCCCCATATTTTAATTTTTTTTTATTTATTTATTTCAGTTACTTATATAGCGCCGTCAATTTACGCAGCGCTTTACATATACATTGTACATTCACATCAGTCCCTAACCCTCAAGGAGCTTACAATCTAAGGTCCCTAATTCACATTCATACATACTAGGGAGAATTTGGACAGGATCCAATTAACCTACCAGCATGTCTTATAACCCCTCCCCTTACCGGGAGTACCTCAGTTTTGTAGCAAAGCAATACACGTTGAACCAGAAAGAGGGGAGGAATCTCTGTGTCCCGTGATGTACTCCAAGAAAAGGATTTTAGAGGTAAACTGTTATAAAAATCCAATTTTCTTTATCGTACATCACGGGACACAGAGCCACAGTAATTACTGTATAGGATGTCCCAGAGCAATGCTATCTGGGGGGGGGGGCATTAACAAAAGTAGATTGCAATCAGACTTGAGGACCTATACTGCTGCCTGCAGCACACTGCGCCCAAAGGCAATATCCTCATGCCTTCTTACATCCACCTGATAGAATCTGGTGAATGTATGGACTGAAGACCAAGTTGCGGCCGTGCAGATTTGAGCCATGGAGGCTTGGTGATGCACTGCCCACGAAGCCCTGGTGGAGTGCACTTTGATTTGAAAAGGTGGAACTTTCCTCTTCAAACCATAAGCTTGAATAATTACCTGCCAAATCCATTTGACAATAGTGGATTTCAAAGCTACCTGTCCTTTCCTAGGACCTTCAGGCAACACAAGCAAAAAATCTGTTTTTTGAATATGAGCAGTCGCCTTCAAATAGATTTTGACTGCTCTCACTACATCCAAAGAATGTAGTGACTTTTCTTCCATAGAACAGGATTCTGGAAAAAATGAAGGTAGAAAAATATCCTGGTTTAGATGAAAACCTGAAACCTACTTTGTAGAAAGCTAGGATGAGGACGCAATACTACTCTATCCTTGTGAATGATTAAATATGGCTTTTTACAAGAAAGAGCCACCAACTCTGATACCCTTCTTGCAGAAGATATGGCTACCAGAAAAACTAGTTTCCTTGTCAAAAGGACCAAGGGAATATGTCGTATCGGCTCAAAAGTCTGCTTCTGTAATGCCAACAGAACTAAATTCAAGTCCTAAGGGTTCAAGGGTGCTCTAACCGGTGGATTAAGCCGCGTTACCCCCTGTATAAAGCTTCGGACCAAAGAATGTGACGCAAGTGGATGTTGAAATAATATCGATAAGGCCGAGACCTGGCCCTTGATAGTACTCAAGGCCAGTTTCATCTCTAACCCCATTTGCAGAAAAGCAAGAATTCTACCTATGACATACTTTCTAGGATGCCAAGACCTGGATTCACACCAGGAGGCATATGCCTTCCAGACTAATAAATGACACTGGAAGCTGGCTTCCTTGCATTAATAAAAGTAGATATCACTGAGCCTGAAAGCCCACGATTCTTCAGAATGTGGGATTCAAAAGCCAAACCATTAAATTTAGCGTTTGTAAAGAAGGATGGAACACTGGTCCCTGCAATAATAGGTCTGGATGTGGTGGTAGGGGCCATGGGGCCCCTACCACCATCTTTACCATTTCTGCATACCAAGATCTTCTGGGCCACGTTGGGGCCACAAGAACTACCGACTTCCTTTCCCGCTTGATCCTGCGAAGAATAGGAGCAGAATAGGAAGGAATGCATAAATCAGTGAGAACTGATCCCACGGGGTCACCAACGCATCTGTTCCACATACAAGTGAATCCCTTGCCCTTGACACAAAGTTGCTGACCTTGTTGCTGAACCTGGACGCAAACAGATCTACGTCCGGGATCCCCCATTTTTGGCATATTGCCAGGAAGATGTCGGGGTGAAGGGACCATTCCCCGGGGAACAACTGCTAGCGACTTAAGTAGTCTGCCTGCCAGTTCTCCACCCCTGAAATGAAGATTGCTGATATGCACGGCACATGCTTTTCTGCCCAGGTTAGGATATGGGTTACCTCTACCTGGGCTGCCTGACTTCTGGTGCCCCCTTGGTGATTGATATAAGCCACTTCTGTGACATTGTTGGATTGAATCCTGACAGGAGAATCCTGCAACCTGAATGTCCAGGCCTTTAGGGCTAGGTACGCTGCCCGAATCTCTAGAATGTTAATGGGCAAGGTCCTTTCAGTTCTGGAAAATTTCCCTTGGACAGACGCCTCTTCCTGGACTGCTCCCCAACCCAGGTAACTGGTAAGAAGGATTTCCCCTTCTGCAGATTCTCAGATATCCTGCACCAACTGAGGCTCTGGCACACTTTTGGCGACAAACGCATTGGAAAATCTAGTGCTTGGACCTTCCTGTTCCAGGCATACAGGATACTGTTTTGCAGCAGTCTCAAATGAAACTGAGCATTGGGAACTGCTTTGAATGAAGCCACCATCTTCCCCAATAACCTCATACAAAGGTGAATAGAAGGACCCTTCTTTGCCCTGACCACCTGAACCAGCTCCCTTATGGCGCTGATCTTTGCTTGGGGTAAAAACACCCTCTTCTGGGCTGTAACCAGACACAAGTGCTCAAATCTTCTTACTGGCTTTAAAGAAGATTTCTCTAGGTTGAGGACCCAACCTAGGTATTCCAGGTAGTTGACTGTGGTGGCCATGCTTTGTTCCAAGCAGGCTACCGACCGGTCTATTAAGAGCAGGTCATCTAGGTAAGCTATTATCGTTATTCCTTGAGTCATTAATCTGGCCAGAGGAAGAGCCAGAAGTTTTTAAACACCCGAGGTGCAGTAGCCAGGCCGAAAGGCAAGGCTACAAACTGAAAATGAAGTATTTCTACTTCGAAACGCAGATATTTCTGGTGAGTGGGGAAGATAGGTACATGCAGGTATGCATCCTTGATTTCGATTGATGCCAGAAGTTCTCCTCCTTGTAGGATGGAGACTATTGATCAGATTCCATGCGAAAGAACGAATTTTCAGAAACCGGTTTAGATCTTTGAGATCTAGAATGGGTCTGACATCTCCATTTGGTTTTGGCACTGTGAAAAGGTTTGAGTAAAACACCAAACCCTGCTCTTCCATGGGGATCACCATGATCACTTTTTTCGACAAAAGGCGGTCTAACGCTAGAAAGAGAGACTTCTTTTTCATTGGATCTTTGGGGATATTTGACCTGAGGAAACGAGGAGATGGGAATTCTCGGAACTCTAGTTTGTAACCTAGAGCTACTGTGGAGACCACCCATCTGTCTCGAAATTCTTCCTGCCAGACCCTTGAGAACTGCAGAAGTCTTCCCCCCACTCGAATGAGTTGGGGCGCCCCTTCATAAAGAGGCTTTAGTGTTCTGTCTTGTGGGTTTCCTCCCGCAGGACTTCTTTTGTCCCTGGGGTTGACCCTGAGGTCTACCTCTTGAACCTGACGGTGGAGGCCGTCAGGACTGCCTGGAGGCTAATGCTCCTGGCACTGGAGAAAGAGCCTGTTTAAATGAGGGCCGTTTACTCTTTTTCTTAACTGGCAAAAGGGTACTTTTTCCACTTGATATTTTTTGTATATATTTGTCCAAATCATCCGCAAACAGCTTTTCACCGCAGAAAGGAAATCCAGCAAGGAGCTTTTTGCATGGCGCTTCGGCTGACCAACTTTTCAACCACAGGATTCTACGCATATGCACCAACTCACGCATAAGGCGAGAGGTTTGAAGAATAAAATCTCTGATTGCGTCAATTGCAAAACACAAAGCTGCTGGCAGCTCGGCTAACTCCTGGGCCTGCTGTTCAGGGAAAACCTTGAGCACCTGTTTCAAACGGTCTCTCAAGGATTGATATATCCCTATTGCCGCCACTGCATGTTGAGCTACTGAACATGCCAGGGAAAAAATGTTTTTCAACAGGAATTCCAATTTTTTATCAGTTGGATCCCTAAGCATTTGTGCATTGTCAACCGGACAAGTGAGACATTTATTCACAGAGGATATAGCAGTGTCAATTGCTGGTATACTCCACATCTTAGTAAATTTTTCCTCCATTGGATAAAGTGTTGAAAACTTTTTAGGAGGGAAAAAAATGCTTATCTGGGTGATCCCACTCAGAATACATAAGCTTTTCCAGCAATGAATGGACAGGAAAGGCACGCAAAGCTTGAGGACACTTTAGTGAACCCAAACAAGAAGTGAGCTCTTCAACCAACTCAGTTAAGGGTAGCTTAAATGTGGAGCGGACCATTTCAGTAAGAGAATGCACCATCAACTTCTCAGCTTCTTGTGAAGCTTAAGAAGGTCCTTCCCCACTTGATCCCTCAGAAGAGGAGTCAGCAGTCTCTTTACTGTCCCCTGAGAGGGATTCATCTTCCCTCTCCCACTGTTCCTCTGTTTGAGGATCCTGGGTGGTAGAAGGGGACCTAATGCGCTTTCTTACACTCTGTGAAGATGTGATTAAAGCCGCTAACCTTTCCCCCAATCCACTCATAGCTGATGAGAAAACCTCCTCAGTTATATAGACAGGGGCCGAAGTGTCAGAAGCAATTGCAGCCCCTGGCGACCCTGATGGCTCACTCTGACCAGCCTCCCTAGATCTTTCAGGGGGGATGGTGTTGCAAAGGGAGGGCGACCCCTTTGTGCCCTTGTTTTTTGTGGTATTTGTACCACTCCCTCTGATTATATTGCCGAGCACAAACGCAGAGGTACTACCAAAAAAATTCACCCACTGCTGAGCAATAGTCCAGCAACTACCACTGCTATTAAGCTCAGCCTGATGCTAAGTAAACGTGCCCGGGGAATGCCTGTGTCACCCACACATGCCACCCATCTGCTCTGTGTCCCTCCTTCAGCTGTATGCACCTGAAAAAGGTGCACTATATAGCTTACACAGCCAGCGTTGTGGACGCTGAACCACACCGATGCCGTTAAGCCCTGCCCCCTTCCTCCAAACACCCACCGTGCCCCCCTCATCTTTTTCAAAAGAGACTGTTTTCCCGGGTGAGCGGGGCTCCATGTAGAGGGGGGCTGGGGTGGAGGAGAGCTGCTGGATGTGGAACCGCCGTAATGGTGGTGGCAGTGGGAGAGGCGCGACATACCACTGACTGAGCCATGCTCCCTCTGCCTCCTGGAGAGAAGCTGTCCAGGTGGGGGGACATTCAAAACAGAAAACCCCTCTTCCCGTGTCTTACCTGGGGCTTGGGCTGGAGGAAGTGTGCAGCTTGTGACACAGAGCGAGACTGACAAGCAGGGATGAGCCGAACACCCCCCTGTTTGGTTTGCACCAGAACATGCGAACAGGCAAAAAATGTGTTTGAAAACGCGAACACCATTAAAGTCTATGAGACTTGAACATGAATAATCAAAAGTGCTAATTTTAAAGGCTTATATGCAAGTTATTGTCATAAAAAGTATTTGGGGACCCAGGTCCTGCCCCAGGGGACATGGATCAATGTACAAAAAAGTTTTAAAAACGGACGTTTTTTCGGGAGCACTGATTTTAATAATTCTTACAGTGAAACAATAAAAGTGTAATATTCCTTTAAATTTCGTACCTGGGGGGGTGTCTATAGTATGCCTGTAAAGAGGCGCATGTTTCCCGTGTTTAGAACAGTCTGACAGCAAAATGACATTTCAAAGGAAAAAAAGTCATTTAAAACTACTCGCGGCTATTAATGAATTGTCGATCCGACAATACACATAAAAGCTCATTAAAAAAACGGCATGGCATTTCCCCACAGGGGAACCCCGAACCAAAATTTTTTAAAAAATGGCATGGGGGTCCCCCTAAATTCCATACCAAGCCCTTCAGGTCTGGTATGGATATTAAGGGGAACCCCGCACCAATTTAAAAAAAAAAAAAAGGCATGCGGGTCCCCCTCAAAATCCATACCAGACCCTTTAGGTCTGGTATGGGTTTTAAGGGGAACCCCGCGCCAAAAGTAAAAAAAAAATGGCATGGGGTCCCCCCAAAAATCCATATCAGACCCTTATCCATGATGGGAGGCTCCCACTGTGTGATGCTTCTTGTCTTCTGAAGGTTCTTAAATAATGGAGGGTGGGACCACCCGGTGACCCCGCCCCCCTCTGATGCACGGGGACTTGACGGGGACTTCCCTGTGGCTTTTCCCATGACATCAGAGGGGGCAGGATCACCCGTAACAGAGGGCTCTGTTATTTAACCACTTCCCGCCCGCCCTATAGCGGATTGACGTCCGGGAAGTGGTTGTGTTATCCTGACTGGACGTCATATGACGTCCAGCAGGATAACATGCCGCAGCGCGCCCCCGGGGGCGTGCATCGCGGCGATCGGTGGAGCGTTGTGTCAGTCTGACACACCGCTACACTGATCTTGGTAAAAAGCCTCCGGCGGAGGCTCTTTACCACGTGATCAGCCGTGTCCAATCACGGCTGATCACGCTGTCAATAGGAAGAGCCGTTGATCGGCTCTTCCTCACTCGCGTCTGACAGACGCGATTAGAGGAGAGCCGATCGGCGGCTCTCCTGGCAGGGGGGGTCTGTGCTGATTGTTTATCAGCGCAGCCCCCCCTCAGATCACCACACTGGACCACCAGGGATCGCCACTAGGACCACCAGGGAAGGGGCAACATGTGGATGGCCAGGTATGTACCCCATGGCCATCCACATGTGCCCAGTGTGCCCAGTCAGTGCCAATCAGTGCCCACAAATGGGCTCTGGTAAAGCCACCATATCTTAGGATTGGTAAGCTCCAATATATTACATTTTGTTATTAGGGTTTCAAAGCCGTTAAAGTGGTTGTAAAGGGTAAAGGTTTTTCCCTAATGCATTCTCTGCATTAAAGTAAATGCCTTGCATGATCAACTTCCTTCCAGCCCCCTGAATACTTATCTAAGCCAGATCTTGATCCAGCACTGTGCCCAAGAGCAGCAGCACTGTTCTCTTTCTCTCTCCTCAGAGGACTCAGAGGCAGCAGTGGAAGCGATTGCTGCTGTCAATCAAATCACACAACTCAGTTCACGATCGAGCCCACACAGGTGCCCCAATCCCAATTGCTAGGGGGGCACCCGGAAGAGAGAATAAGGAGAGTGCACCACGGGGGACCCCAGAAGAGGGAGTTCAGGGCCACTCTGTGCAAAACTATTGCACAGAGGAGATAAGTATAACATCTTTATTATTTTAAGAAAAAAAAAAAACTTTACAAATACTTTAAGCTAAATTAAAAATACTGTTCAATTCTAGACAATATTTCTTATTGAGCAATACATAACATTAGATAGTGTTTAATGTTTTACAGATTATTTTATGATTGCATAAGCCAGTGTGGTGTATAGATGTAACTTGGCAAGGTGAAAGATGGAATAAGTGGACAAGATGACTAATTTCATCTAAACTGGTTTGTTATAATCATAAGAGACTTGATTACGCAAGAGCTCTGGCCTTTGTGCCTCTTTAGGTGACATTGCGGATAGACAAGACAAATTAAGTCAGAAAGTATAAGCATAGTGAACAGAAAAAAGGTATCCATTCTCTGCTGTACACACTACAAATTCCCATAGCAAATTAAACGAAAACATCTTTGGCTTGTGTTTTTACTAGGTAATTAAGAGTTTTACTGCAGAACTTATTTCAAACGTTTCAGATTGCTCAACTATACATTTTGACAAGTTTGTTTCTTTTGATTCTTATATGATATTTTTTTTAATCTAATATGATTTTTTTTTAAATCAGCTTTATTAAACAAAATAAAGATTTATAGAAAAACATTTCTATTGTACATCATATCAACATTATATTATAATCTAGTATGTTTTTCAAAAGTAGCAAGGTGTCAAGCAGAACATGAAAATCAATTTCACATTGTTTGTAAAAAAAATAGATTTTCCAGTTTGACCATTTTGCTTTTAGGCTGAAGGGGTAATGATTGGGGAGTATTTTCATCCATCTAAATAATTCTCTACATTTAAAAGAAAAGCTAGTAGATTTCTTACTTCTCTTCCAGCTTGTACCTAATACATATTTTATTTTAAAATCTAAAAGTCCAATTACTTAGAAAACCTTGGTCATATGACAGGCTAAGCCCTAGATCATTTTTCTTGTCTGTAGTGTAGGATGGTTTGGTCTGCAGTTTCTAAAGCTTTCTGACATGACATAATGTGAGGGGCAGACACAAGACCAATTGACCAGACTGGTAAGGAGAATGGTGAACCTCTAGTCGTCACACCCAGGCGAGGTGCTTAGAGCCTACCTCCAGAATAAAGTTCTTTGATTGCTGAATTTTCTTTAAAAGGGTCCATTCTGTGTTATAAAGGATTCTATCCGTGGAGTTATGTTTTTTGGGCATCACTTACACCCAATACTTTTTTTTTTACACTTGTGTGACGGTTGCAGACAAAGTGAATGTTTGTTAAAGCAGTTCTGTCCTGTGCTCTGCAGGATTTTGTTTGTGGGAAGGACAGTGTTTGGGCATCACCAACACCTAAAATCCAAAATTTTTTACAGCTGTGTAACAGTTAGGGCTCATGCACACAGGATGTTTTAAAAACGCCAGCGCTACAGCAGCACAAAAAACACATTTATATGCGTTTTTAAATTAGCGTTATTGCACATTTTCCTGCATTTTTGTGTTTCCTGCATTTTTTGGTGTTATGCCGCGTACACACGGTCGGACTTTTCGTCTACAAAAGTCCAACGGACGCCGACGGACTAAAGCTGGCTGGTAATCCGATCGTGTGTGGGCTTCTCCGGACTTTCAGCAGACTTTTTCAGCCTCAAATCCGACGGACTTTAGATTTGAAACATGCTTCAAATCTTTACGTCGTAACTACGACGGACCCCGAAATCCGCTCGTCTGTGTGCTAGTCCGACGGACAAAAACCCATGCTAGGGCAGCTATTGGCTACTGGCTATGAACTTCCTTATTTTAGTCCGGTGTACGTCATCACGTACGAATCCGTCGGACTTTTGTGTGGTCGTGTGTAGGCAAGTCCGTTCGTTAGAAAGTCTGCTGCAAGTCCGCCGAAAGTCCGCCGGAAGTCTGTCGGACAGGCTGTCGGACTTTTGTAGACGAAAAGTCCGACCGTGTGTACGCGGCATTAGAGTTTTTTGCCATTTTTTTAAATAAAAACACTCTTTATAATGTAAAAATGCCTAAAAACTTAACACGCAGCTAAACGCGGCTTGACACGGTCAGCCGCATTTAGCCACGTTTAGACACATGTTTTGGCCTTTTTCATTTTTTACAGCTCGTTTTTACTGCTCCTGGAAGGACAGGCTGTCGTTTTTTTTCTACTGATCCTAAACGCTTATGTCTCCAAACGCCTCTGACAGTTTATGTGTGCATGGACACATAGGCTAACATGGAGGGGCTTTTAGATGCAGTTAAAAAAAAGTCAAACTCCCCCAACAGCAGCTCTAAAAAGATCCTATGTGCATGAACCCTTAAAGGTACAGTGAATGTTTGTTAAAGCAAGTTTGATTCCATGCTCTATAGGATTTTTTCTATCAGGTTAATTTTTGGCTAGGGTCGATTGTCTCCTCTTCAAAAGTATTCATGTTATGTAACAGTGCACAAATGCGGGTTTGTGGTTTGTACATGATACAATGTATTACTGACTAGAATATCACAACAAGCTATGCTCTGTGACTTGTTTCCCCCTGTCTGGCAATTTGTATGATGTTGATGGGCTCATTTTTTTAAAGTATATATCATATGATAGTTTTTGCTGTATTGCCTCTACTGCTTTCAAATGCTAAATTATTACTATCACACAAAAAATCAGTTGGTTTGGCAAATACTACCTACTACAAATTTATTTTAGGGTGGAAATAAGTCAAATTGGGCTGCTGCTGTATGCAAGCCAAACAATTTTGTAAAAGTAAAGTAAATGTTTAGAAATGTAATTGCATTGATGCCAGAATATGGTGTTGCTGATGCTGTCCCCTAGAATCATAAGGATCTATAATTCCAAATATAGCTTTAAGGCATCCCCCATGCATGTTATTTAAAGAAATTTCATATGTTTTATGCTTACCTTTGAGTCATTCTTAAATGTCTTTTTCTACTTTGAACAATAATTTTTAAAATATTTATTTTTCTTTGGTACATGTCCTCCAGGTCAGTGTTAAGTCCCCCAATTTCATTTCAAGGAAGGTCAAGGAAAGTGACTTTGGTGGCAGAAATAATTAAAGCAGTTCTAATGCATTCCCTGCATTAAAATAAAACATGTCCCTCTACATGTTCTATCCACCCCCATCCCTAGACATTTACCTGGCTTCTGCCACCCATCCAACTCTGTCTTAGCTGCAGCACTGCTCCCCTCACTTCTTTGTCTTATAGGATACACTGAGTGCAGCAGGAGCTATAGACCCCTGCAGCTGTCAATCAAACTCTTGTGAGGTGGGGTGAGGGGTATGGCTTATCAGTGCTGTGTGTGTCTATGGATGCACATAGCATGGTTCAAGAGTGAGCACAAATGGGTGCCTCTATAGCACCCAGGTTGCTAAAGAGGCAATCGGAGGAGGAGAAAACAGTGTCGGTGATGGCCTGCCAGAAGAGGAGGTAAGGGACCTCTCTGTCCAATATCACTGAACAGAGCAGATAAGTACAACATCATTTTCATTTAAAACAAAAAAAAAAATAGCATTTACTGTAGTATCACTTTAAAGTTCTAATATTCAAAATATCTTCACTATGTTGCATTTTAAGAATGAGTCGACCTGTGGATTCTGGAAGATCAGAACTATGCCTATGGAAGATCAGAACAATGGGAGAAAAAGTGCCACATGGCTATTCAAAAGACATTATAGTTACATAGTAGGTAATGTTAAATAAAGACAATAGTCCATCCAGTTCAACCTGTGTAGGTGTATGTGTGTCAGTGTCTATAGTTATTTCCCATATCCCTGTACTTTGTGATCTTTAAGATGTACATCAAAGAGTCTCTTAAAAATATTCATACTCCCGGCTGCCACCACCAATTGTGGAAGAGAGTTCCACGTCCTTATAGCCCTGACAGTGAAGAAGTTCAAGGTTAAACTGCTTCTCCTCCAATCTTATTGTGTGGCCCGTGTCCTCTTACACGCCTTGAGACTGAATAGTTTGTCTCCTATGCTGGGAGAGCCATTGAGGTATTTGTAAGTAGCTATCATATCTCCTCTCAAGCGTTTCTTCAGCGAGAATAAATTTAGTGTTTGCAGTCGTTCCTCGTAATTGAGGTCTTCCAGCCCCTTTATTAATTTCATTACCCTTCTTTGTACTTCCTCCAGTCCCAGCACATCCCTTCTGAAGACTGGTGACCAGAACTGGATGGAGTACTCCAGATGTGGTCTAACCAGAGTTATTGTTTTATCTCTGGAGTATATCCCTTTTTTATGCATGCTAGTATTCTGCCGGCTTTGGTAACTGCAGCTTGACATTGCATGGTATTGTTCAATCTGTTATCTACTAGGACCCCTAGATCTTTCTCCATCCTTGGCTCCCCCTGAGGTTCTCCCCCTAGTGAGTAGTTTGCATGTATGTTTTTTGCCCCCAAGTGCATTACCTTACATTTCCCCACATTAAACCTCATTTGCCATGTATTTGCCCACTCCATTATTTTGTTAGGGTCTTTCTGTAGCATTTCTACATCTTGATTTGAATTTATTTCCCTGCATAATTTTGTGTCATCCGCAAAAACTGAGATTGAGCTATTTATCCCATCCTTTATATCATTTATGAATAAATCGAATAGAATTGGTCCCAGGACAGAACCTTGGGGTACCCCACATACCACTTAAGATCTGTCTGAGTACACGTTATTTATCACCTCCCTTTGGACATGCCCCTGTAACCAGTTTTTTACCCAAGAACAAACCTTATGGTCCATGCCTGTAGACTTCAGCTTGTAAATTAATCATTTATGGGGGACTTGCAAAATTGAGGTACACTAAACCCACAGGCATTCCCCTGTCTAGATGGCAGCTCACTTCCTCGTAGAATGTTAACAGGTTGGTTTGGTAAGAACGACCCTTCACAAACCCATGCTGATGACTAGGCATTTAGTACAGTTGCCTTCTCTTTGTCATCCGTAACCATCCTCCCATCCTTGCCTTTCATGTGGGCAATGTGCTCTGATTTCTACTGTTAATATATCTAAAAAATTTCTTTGGATTTTTTTGCTCTCCTCTGCTATGTGTCTCTCGTAGTCTTTTGTAGCCATCATGATTGCGTTCTTACACTTCTTATTGCATTCCTTGTGGCTTTGGAATGCTGACGTTGGCCTGTCCCCTTTATATTGTTTAAAGGCCATCTTTTTCTCTTTAATGAGGCTTTTTACATTACAGTTTAGCCACCCAGGTTTAACCTTCGCTCTTCTATATTTATTGCCCATTGGAATGCACTTTGTTTAATATGCTCCTAAAGCAATCAAATTTTTCTTCCGTGTTCAATGTTTCTAGGATTTGGTCCCAATTGATGTCATGTAGTAATGACAGCAGTTCAGAAAAATTGGCTCGTTTTAAATTCTTGTGCTTTCCTTGTGCCTCTTTTTGCTATGATTTCCGCTAAATGTGATCATCCTATAATTGCTAGATCCCAAGTTGTTCTGTATTGCTACATCTGATATCAGACTTGGATCGTTTGTTCAGATCCAACAGGGCATTCTTTATAGTTGGGGAATCCACCAATTGGGACATGAAGTTATCCTGTAAGACATTTATGAAATGATGGGCCTGTAGTGAGTGAGCTGTCCCCTCTGCCCAGTCAATATCGGGATAATTGAAGTCCCCCATTATGATAAACGTTTTAGGGACCTGTGCTATGTATCATGCATGATGCTGCCTTCTACTCTGGGCACATGATAATGTTTGGAGATCAGTGCTTAGATTTATATTTGTGATTTCATCCCTTTCCCCCTTTGTTTTTCTGTCACCAGTTGTTTTGCCCCCTTCTTCCCCCTTTTCTTTTTCCTGGGAGCTGCAATCCCTTCTGGTCTTCCAGATCGCTCCCTGTGCACCCTGTGCATCTATGCCTTTGGGGAGGATTTCTCTCTGTTGAGCGTCAGGGGGTGTTTCATGTGGGGGTCTTGATACCATGGGTCTCCTTCCGCCTAGGCGTTTGGAGACTGGTGGGATTGGCGTCCTCTTTTCTTTTTGTCCCTAGTGCCATGCTCACTATTCCATGGACATGACGTCACTACGCAAGCACCACTGGATACACATATCTACCCTTTGTCTGGGGTGGATATGGGCAGCAGCGTCCGTGCCCACACTCTGGCACGACTCAGCATGTTGATGTTGCCACACATGCGCTATCGCGTGTCTGCCACGATCGGCGGCGTCACCCTGCTTCACAGATGTGACACCAGCATGCCGGCACAGCCGTGCATGCACACTGCTTTGCAGTGATGTGATTGGTGGCATCTATGCCGGTGATACAGGTGATACAGCTGATTCAGGGGTATCACTATTAGGGGCTACTAGGTACCAGCTGGCCACACTTAATGGGGATGAGCAATCATGCCTCCCCACTTTCTATGAGAGCTCATTGGTGGCTTTCCACCATGAGGTTGTTGTGTGGGCGGGGCTAACCTGGTGGTCTGGACTATTTAGTCCGGACCATTGTTTGGCCACAGTGCAGTTTGCCAAGTTACCAGCCAGTCTGTCTTCCTCCTGGGTAAGTGATTTTGCGTTTGAAGGTCTATAGGCTCTGTATTGTAGTTTTATTCATTTTCTATGGGGATGTTAGTTGGTCCTTTGTTGGTGTTGGCTTTTCTTCTATCCTCTATATATCAATTAATTTGTTCACTAGCACTGATATTTGCAATGGGATACTTTTCTTGTATAGTTTCCTTTTTTCTTCACAGTCACGGTAACTGACACACATTAATTAAGTATCATGTTTACTTCAATATTTACACTATAAGTGATTTGTTTACATACAGTAGGAGAGATCTTACTACTAGGGATGAGCCGAACACCCCCCTGTTCGGTTCGCACCAGAACATGCGAACAGGAAAAAAGTTAGTTCAAACACACGAACACCGTTAAAGTCTATGGGACACGAACATGAATAAACAAAAGTGCTAATTTTAAAGGCTTATATGCAAGTTATTGTCATAAAAAGTGTTTGGGGACCTGGGACCTGCCCCAGGGGACATGGATCAATGCAAAAAAAAGTTTTAAAAACGGCCGTTTTTTCAGGAGCAGTGATTTTAATAATGCTTAAAGTCAAACAATAAAAGTGTAATATCCCTTTAAATTTCATACCTGGAGGGTGTCTATAGTATGCCTGTAAAGGGGCGCATGTTTCCTGTGTTTAGAACAGTCTGACAGCAAAATGACATTTCAAAGGAAAAAACTCATTTAAAACTACCCGCGGCTATTGCATTGCCGACAATACACATAGAAGTTCATTGATAAAAACGGCATGGGAATTCCCCAAAGGGGAACCTCGAACCAAAATTTAAAAAAAAAAAATGACGTGGGAGTCCTCCTAAATTCCATACCAGGCCCTTCAGGTCTGGTATGGATATTAAGGGGAACCCCGGCCAAAATTTAAAAAAAAAAATGACGTGGGGTTCCCCATAAATTCCATACCAGACCCTTCAGGTCTGGTATGGATTTTAAGGGGAACCCCGCGCCAAAAAAAAAAAACGGCGTGGGGTCCCCCCAAAAATCCATACCAGACCCTTATCCGAGCACGCAACCTGGCAGGCCGCAGGAAAAGAGGGGGGGACGAGAGTGCGGCCCCCCTCCCTCCTGAACCGTACCAGGCCACATGCCCTCAACATTGGGAGGGTGCTTTGGGGTAGCCCCCCAAAACACCTTGTCCCCATGTTGATGAGGACAAGGGCCTCATCCCCACAACCCTGGCCGGTGGTTGTGGGGGTCTGTGGGCGGGGGGCTTATCGGAATCTGGAAGCCCCCTTTAACAAGGTGACCCCCAGATCCCGGCCCCCCCCTGTGTGAAATGGTAAGGGGGTACATAAGTACCCCTACCATTTCACGAAAAAAGTGTCAAAAATGTTAAAAATGACAAGAGACAGTTTTTGACAATTCCTTTATTTAAATGCTTCTTCTTTCTTCTATCTTCCTTCATCTTCTGGTTCTTCTGGTTCTTCTGGCTCTTCTGGTTCTTCCTCCGGCGTTCTCGTCCAGCATCTCCTCCGCGGCGGCTTCTATCTTCTTCTCCTCGGGCCGCTCCGCACCCATGGCATGGGGGGAGGCTCCCGCTCTTCTCTTCTTCTTTTCTTCTCTTCTTCATTTTCTTCTCCGGGCCGCTCCGCAATCCATGCTGGCATGGAGGGAGGCTCCCGCTGTGTGACGGCGCTCCTCGTCTGACAGTTCTTAAATAACGGGGGGGCGGGGCCACCCGGTGACCCCGCCCCACTCTGACGCACGGTGACTTGACGGGACTTCCCTGTGACGTCACGGGGAATGCCACAGGGAAGTCCCGTCATGTCCCGTGCGTCAGAGGGGGGCGGGGTCACCGGGTGGCCCCGCCCCCCGTTATTTAAGAACTGTCAGACGAGGAGCGCCGTCACACAGCGGGAGCCTCCCTCCATGCCAGCATGGATTGCGGAGCGGCCCGGAGAAGAAAATGAAGAAGAGAAGAAGAGAAGAAAAGAAGAAGAGAAGAGCGGGAGCCTCCCCCCATGCCATGGGTGCGGAGTGGCCCGAGGAGAAGAAGATAGAAGACGCCGCGGAGGAGATGCTGGACGAGAATGCCGGAGGAAGAACCAGAAGAGCCAGAAGAACCAGAAGAACCAGAAGATGAAGGAAGATAGAAGAAAGAAGAAGCATTTAAATAAAGGAATTGTCAAAAACTGTCTCTTGTCATTTTTAACATTTTTGACACTTTTTTTGTGAAATGGTAGGGGTACTTATGTACCCCCTTACCATTTCACACAGGGGGGGGCCGGGATCTGGGGGTCACCTTGTTAAAGGGCTTCCAGATTCCGATAAGCCCCCCGCCCGCAGACCCCCACAACCACCGGCCAGGGTTGTGGGAATGAGGCCCTTGTCCTCATCAACATGGGGACAAGGTGTTTTGGGGGGCTACCCCAAAGCACCCTCCCAATGTTGAGGGCATGTGGCCTGGTACGGTTCAGGAGGGAGGGGGGCCGCACTCTCGTCCCCCCCTCTTTTCCTGCGGCCTGCCAGGTTGCGTGCTCGGATAAGGGTCTGGTATGGATTTTTGGGGGGACCCCACGCCGTTTTTTTTTTTTTTTTGGCGCGGGGTTCCCCTTAATATCCATATCAGACCTGAAGGGCCTGGTATGGAATTTAGGGGGACTCCCACGTCATTTTTTTTTTAAATTTTGGTTCGGGGTTCCCCTTTGGGGAATTCCCATGCCGTTTTTATCAATGAACTTCTATTTTTTATTTATTTTTATTTATTTTAGGTACTTATATAGCGCTGTCAATTTACGCAGCGCTTTACATATACATTGTACATTCACATCAGTCCCTACCCTCAAGGGGCTTACAATCTAAGGTCCCTAACTCACATTCATACATACTAGGGACAATTTAGACAGGATCCAATTAACCTACCAGCATGTCTTTGGAGTGTGGGAGGAAACCGGAGTACCCGGAGGAAACCCACGCAGGCACAGGGAGAACATGCAAACTCCAAGCAGGTAGTGTCGTGGTTGGGATTCGAACCAGTGACCCTTCTTACTGCTAGGCGAGAGTGCTACCACTACACCACTGTGCCGCCCTATGTGTATTGTCGGCAATGCAATAGCCGCGGGTAGTTTTAAATGAGCTTTTTCCTTCAAAATGTCATTTTGCTGTCAGACTGTTCTAAACTCAGGAAACATGCGCCCCTTTACAGGCATACTATAGACACCCCCCAGGTACGAAATTTAAAGGGATATTACACTTTTATTGATTGACTTTAAGCATTATTAAAATCACTGCTCCTGAAAAAATGGCCGTTTTTAAAACTTTTTTTGCATTGATCCATGTCCCCTGGGGCAGGACCCAGGTCCCCAAACACTTTTTATGACAATAACTTGCATATTAGCCTTTAAAATTAGCACTTTTGATTTCTCCCATAGACTTCTAAAGGGTGTTCCGCGGCATTCGAATTTGCCGCGAACACCCCAAATTGTTCACTGTTCGGCGAACTTGCGAACAGCCAATGTTCGAGTCGAACATGAGTTCGACTCGAACTCGAAGCTCATCCCTACTTACTACTTATATATACACTGGACCATAGGTCACTCACATTTGCACTATTTATTTTTGGAATAGGCTAAATTTACTCCTAATTTCATTATATAATCATTTCATCTCATCAGGTTAGCACATGCGCACCTTCATTACATATCCCTTTATTTTATTCTATTTTACACAGCATTATATTTTTTAACACAATTGATTTTTTCACATAGTTATGTTATTTTATCACATCAGCACATGGGGCACCCTCATTACACATCCATTTATATTGTTTTAACTTACACAACATTATTCCTTCTAGTCATACTATTTGGATTTATATTCACTGTTTGGTTGGGTTTACATTTGGTCTATTCTATTGATTGTCTAGGTGTGGGTACTATGCCTCTGTGGGATCGACATCCTTCGCTCAGGCTCCGGTTCTTGTTGCTTCTCATTGGTTTCCCTCTCCCTGCCCTCACACAGCTCCCGGGGAAGACAGGTGGTACGGCTGGCATTCTATGCATCTATGCATCTATTTTTACCGTTGTTCTGTTTAGAAGTTGCCCTTTTTAAATTTAGAGTTGGATGCCCACCTGAATACATCAACTTCTCGTCCATGTCACAGCTAGTTATATATACAGTTATATATACGGTGCCAGTAGGCCAGAATTTTTTCATCATTTGTAAGTGGACTATACCGGATATTAAATGTGAATATTTGGAATCTCCCTTTTTCCCCTCCCCCCTTTTTTCTTTGTACTGGTTCATTTATTAATTTGTGCCCTTGATCTCCAGGCATCTCTCTGTGCTTCTCCGGAAGAAGCAAGCTCTTCTTGCGAAATGCACCGAGACCCAGCACAGGGGTACAGTAGTATTGTGATGTTGGCGGTGGTGACAGCGAATTATGAGTTCTTATATCTGGGCGTCGGGAAGAATGGCTGTATGTCAGATGGCGGAGTGATCGCACAGATGGAATTTTACAGGTGGCAGCCTGGGCTTGCCACCTCCAGCAGACAATGTGGCAGGCCTCCAGTTTGTTTTTGTGGCAGATGAGGCTTTTGCGCCGGGGGACCAGGCCATTCCCCATGAGGACCCTGACCCCAGAGAAGAGTTTTTAATTACCGGCTGGCCAGAGCCAGAAGAGTGGTCAAGAATGCCTTTGGCATAACAGCCAGCTGGTTCCGGCTTTTCCAAACGGCCATCAATATGGCCAAATACAAACTTAACCATATCATTATGAGCTGCTGCATTCTTCATAATTTCCTACAGAAGAGTGCAGCCAACTATCTGGCCTCGGTGGCGACTGAGGCCGACTCACTGGCACAAACAATGAAAATGGCCATCCAGGCTTGCCCCCCCAAAGGGCCCATGAAGTATGGCAAAGCTATGTGGAGTACTTTGTGGGTAGGGGGGCAATTGATTTACCAGAGAATCTGGAAGCTCTTTAAAATATTTTTTTTTGAAAAACTAAACTCATATTTCATTTGATTTACTGCTTGTGTTTCATATCTGTCTCCTAGGTTCTCCAATGGCCTTTTATTTGATACATGAGGTGACAAGCTCTTCTTCAGCTAACTATTGTGTTGTGCTGTGGGTCTGCTACACACACAATGTTTTTGTTGTTAATGTATGTAATGCATTAATGATAAAAATAATCGTCCTTTTCAACTCCATGAATTAATTGCTTGCAGTCCCTAAAATGGCCTGATTTTGGTGCAAAGTGGATTTACCTTTAGTAAATACCCCCATTGTCACTGTAACTACACCAACTTACTAAAAAAAACTGGTATTGAGCATTGAAAGAAGAAGCCACACATTGTTGAGTATAAAACATTTTATTTCAAGCACATTCACATGTGCGTTATAAAACCAACATCTTTGGTGTATAACATGTATGTTTGACAGTATATAGCCTTTTTGGTGTCTAAACAGGCATGTTTAAAACCAGAACATACACATCCCCAACTCAGTAAAGGTCATATGAGACATTAGTATGTCAAAACTGTGTTGATTTTGCCTTTATCAGATGGGGTGATCTCATCCCTGTAAAAGCCAAGATGCACACAAATTGTGACTCAAAATTTGCATTTCCCTCATGATCCCATACCTAAAATGTATGTCTTTTCCCTACATCTATTTTTTTAAAGCCACAAAACACAGTGTGTCAACATGTGCTATCTGCCATCATGGGATATCAATGTACATGTTTTGTGGGTGCAACCCCTTCCTCAAAACTAAAGTAGGTGAGAGGAAGGGGTTGCAACCCCGAAACACATCCATCCACATCTGCTTCAAGATGTCCACCATCTCCACCATCTCTTCAAAGGACATATTTGAGGCCTTGTATCTCCTCCTGGATCTGGAACTGCCTTGCTCCGGGCTTTCCTCGTCATTGCTGAGAATAGCACACACCTGCTCTATCTCCGCCATGTGCCCTCCCACTGCCCCAAAAGAGAAGAGGCAGGGAATACACTAGAAAGAAGGACAGGGCAGAGTTTCATGCATGCGCAGTGTATATAAAGCAGAACACGCAGGCGATGTACAGTAAGTACAATCTGTGAGTGGAGGATGGAGGATCGTTAGCACCGATTATTCAAACGAAGGTACAATAGTGGTTAGTGGCCTATACTGCTTAGAGATTGAGGCCTATATTGGGGCAAGATTAGGAGAGTTTAGCCTTTGTCTTGTTTTGTGTCTTGCAGATAAAATGGTGGATAAGTTCACAGACCCTGACTTCCTGCCCAACTTCATAGACAATTACAGGGATCTGGCAAGTCCAAAGCAGGGACTATTTGAACAGGCAAAAGAGGAAGGCAGCGCTGGAAAAACTGTTGGAATTGGTGAATCCTGTGTATCCCACGGCAGACATCAACTATTTGAAGACTAAAATTGGTAGCCTGAGGAGCACATATAATAGGGAGTACAAGAAGATCCGCATGAGATCCGGAGCAGCAGCAGATGATGTATATGTCCCTAGGCTGTGGTACTACGACAGACTGCGTTTTTTGTCAGACCAGGTGGAACCCAGGCCATCACTATCAACACTTCCTTCAACACTTCCTTCCACATCAGCTGAGGCTCCTGAAGTCCAACCTGGGCTTTCCACGCAGGAAGAAGATATGGAGGGGCCCAGCTTGACCCAGGTATAGCATTGTTGAACATATTTCTTGTCACAAATTGAATGATGTTAACTGGATGTTATTGATCATTAATTTCTGATTTAACAAAGTGGTTTACATATTAATAGACAGCAGTAGCCAAAAATGATTGGGACAAAATATTAGTCTTTTCTATTTGTTAACATTCAATTTGCAACAGTCATGAGCTTAAAATTGTGCGTGATGGATGACCAAAAACCTAAAACTATGTACCATTTTAATACACAGGAAAGTCTCAGCCAGGAGGAGCCTGACGGAGTTGCAGGTTCCTCCCCCCCGCCCTCCAAC
Source organism: Aquarana catesbeiana (assembly GCF_042186555.1). NCBI lineage: Eukaryota > Metazoa > Chordata > Amphibia > Anura > Ranidae > Aquarana > Aquarana catesbeiana. The sequence continues at coordinate 659,260,511 of NC_133324.1, forward strand.
CAAAAGGACCAGGAAGGCAAGGAATCTTGAGGAGTCCATGGCTGCTTTCTTAAAACAGGCTAATGTGGCACTTAACTCGACCCCTGGTAAACACGAGGCATTTAGACTTGTCACTGAAAGCAAACTAGAATACATGGAGGAGGGTCAATGCACAATCTGTGAAGAAATAATTTTGAAGGCCCTAAACAAGGGGACGAGGGGCGAACTCACAACTCAAACCCACCTGTCTGAGTTGGACCATACTCCTCCACCACCTCCAGCAACACCACCAACACCACAGCCACCCAATCCACCACAGCAGCATGGAAGGAAGTGTTGAGAGTGATGGCCTAGGTTTGGTGTGGTCTGGCAAAAAATGCAGGCTGTTGTAAGACCACAGCCTCGGAACATATATGTCATCTGCTGCTGCTCCCGATCTCTCGGAATCCTGGACCATATTGTGCTCCCTATTAAATACAATGACAAATTAACAAGGGACACCAACATAGTTGTAACAAGATAATAATGGTGCTGTGGTAACTTGACACAGAAAAACGAAAAAAAAAATTATGGAGATCACTAGAAAAAAAAAAAACCATTATTCTGGAGATCACGAGAAACAAAAAAAATTATGGAGATCACAAGTAAAAAAAACCAACAAATATTATTCAGGAGATCGCTATAAAGAATAAAAAATCCATTTGTCAGAACTCTGTGAATATCAGCAGCAAAGCAACTTCATTATTATAGCATTATAAAGAAGAAGAGAATGCACTGCATTGAGAGGTTTCATAATTTGCCGCGTGACAAATGTGATATCTTCATTACGAATGCTAGTTTTACAAGACCGAGCGCTTCCGGCTCGTACTTGATTCCGAGCATGTGTGAACTTTTGTGTGCGGATTTGTGTACACATGATCGGACTTTCCAACAACAAAGTTTTGTTGGCGGAAAATTTGAGAACCTACTAGCCAACATTTGTTGGCGGAAAGTCCGACAGCAAATGTTCGATGGATCAGACACACGGTCGGCCTTTCAGCCAACAAGCTCACATCCAACATTTCCCGTTGGAAAATCCGACCATGTGTACGCTGAATAAGAATTAGACATGTGTATTCGTTATAGTCTGAATGAATTTTCGTCTGGATTTTCGTGTTTGTTTTAACGAAAAGATAACGAATGCACAGAATACAATATCCGAAAGATCTAAAATAAAAAAATACTTTATTTTCATATCCATGATATTTTCGTATCGTTGCGACAACAGTTATACAGATACATATATACATATAGATACAGATATAGATAGAGGATTCAACATGACGGTGACAATGGCGATCTGTGTCTTTCAAACCTGTGGTCAAATGTGCCTAACCTAACTCTATTTGTCCAAGATTATTCGACATAGAGAGAAAAGATTAGACATTATATAGACAATAGTAAAAGAGCTGTTAGTGGTCTCTGCTGGAATGGGTAGGGGACATTTACAGTCAAATGCTCAGCCCATGGGCTATAGAAGAATTCTAATGTTGTTTGACTAGTAATAATAATTAAAGGGGTTGTAAAGGTAAAATTTTTTTTTTTAAAAAATAACAAACATGTTATACTTACCTTCACTGTGCAGCTCGTTCTGTACAGAGTGGCCCCGAACCTGGTCTTCTGGGGTCCCTCGGCAGCTGTTTCAGCTCCTCCCCGCAAGCATTAACCACCTTAATGCGAGCTCCCTCGCATGGTGGTTAGTGCTTGCGGGCGCGCTCCCGTGATACAGCCGTACTATAGCCGCTCACTGTATCACTTGGCCCCACCCCCCAGCACGCAGCGTCATTGGATGTGATTGACAGCAGCGCGAGCCAATGGCTGCGCTGCTTCCAATCCATCCACTGTAGCCAATCAGTGGCCAGGGTGAGCGGAGGAATAGATGTCGGGAACGAGAAGCTGACTTTCGAGGCGTCAGGTAAGTAAAACGGGGGGGCTGAGGGCGGCGGTATTGTCAGAAGTTTTTTCACCTTAATGCATAGAATGCATTAAGGTGAAAAAATTTTTACCTTTACAACCCCTTTAATAATTATAATTATTACTAGTCAAACAATATTAGAATTCTACTATAACTTGTGGGCGGAGCATTCGACCGGAAATGTACGATCACGGCGTCATACAGTTTAGCTGCTTTATTAGTTTAGAACTCCGTCATGGACGCCTAGCTCCGGAGCTCTGCACTGCCTCAGACCAGCAGCGCTTACAATGCCCGAGCACTGCCACTGGGACTGCCAGAAACAGTGCATAAGCACCCCCCAAGCCCCACTCCACACCTGCAGATAACAGAGTACGGAGGGACCTCAGGCCGCAAATTACCAGTCAGGCACGGGAAGGGGGTAATAAGATGGCCGCTGCAACCAACCAAACACAGGCAAACAGTGCTGATTCACCAATACCCTCTGAAACGAGACATATCCTCTCTCCAGCGACCCTCACTTACACCCCCATCTCTCAGGTAAAAGGACAGCAGTTCCCTGCTCCCTCCCCAACATCCACAGAATCATTACTGGGCCACACTATGGAGGACTACAACTTCTCCCCAGCAGGGCCTACCTTAGCCTGTCCCCCTGAGGTCTACTCTCCTGGCTTACCAGGCACAGAAGCTGCATTACAATCTGTGGACCTAATACGCAAAATGTCCGAATTACTGGACAGGGGACTGGCCAACACTGCAGCAAAAATTACGGGGAACATTAAATCCGATTTTCCAAATTTGGGTGCCAGAATGGATGCTATAGAGTAGAAACTGAACATCACGGACTCAAGGATCAGAACTCTGACCTCATCCAAGTTTTACAGGATCCGCTCGATACAGCTCTCTCCAGAATAGATGACCTCGAGAATAGGTCCAGAAGATATAATTTCAGGGTCAGGGGTCTGCCCGAAAAAAATCACAGAAATCTGAACAGCAATCCAAGACCTCATAAAGAATCTGATTCCGGGCATCCCCCAACACCGCCTTGAACTGGACAGAGCCCACAGAGCCCTTGGGCCCCTCAGGAAGGATGGATCCCCTAGGCATGTCATAGTCAAGCCCCACTTTTACGCCACAAAAGAGGAAGTCATGCGACAAGCTCGAGCCAAGTGTCAGGTGATGTGCCAGGGTCACCAAATCCAAATATTTGCAGACCTTTCCCCTTAACTATTCAAATAAGAAGATCCCTCAAACCTCTCCTGAATGTTCTTTCCCAAAAGGAAATCAAATATTAGTGAGAATTCCCATTTGCTGTTAAATTCACATTTAAGGGCAAAACATATGCCTTCAAAGACTTCCCAGAAGGTGAAAGAACTCTTCTTAACCTTAAACTAATCACACAAGAGAGGGCAATGGATTTAACTAGTTTAACTAACTCAGCGACTGGAACCACCAAATGTCCTCTTCCTTCCAGTCCAGTTGCCCCAGTTGCCCAAGTATGGAACAAGGCCAAGAGCAAGAAAACCACTGATACTAGGCCTCCTTAATTGAAGGTTAATAGCCCATAACCCTACCCGCTACCACATTTATATGACACCTGTAACCCTCAATTCTTTTTGGGGTTCAACCTGTTGGAGCTCTAGCTCCCAACCTCCCCAAACTTCACACTTTTCACTTTGGCATCAGTCATTCTGACTTTGTACCCATATCCTTTGCTCACTGTGCGACTTCTCCAGTGTGATGGCCTCATGTTTTTGTTCTGTTTAGTTAGCCAAAAGTTGGACCCACAATTCTTCATGTCATTACATCACAGACTTTCTCTTCTTTAGTCCATCCAGGGGACTTGAATTTCCTTCAGCCACCATACAGACAGAATACAGAATTGGCCTGCCCTGGAGTGAACGCCTGGATACCGATAGTTTCTCCGAGAAAGATGGATAAGGTCAAATATCGACCATGATCCCCCTGGCTCTCACAGTAAAAGGGGACAAGGATATTCCCAGAAACTGGGGGAGGTTATCCCTAGTTAGGATCCAAACAGTCAGGAGGCAACCAAACCGATGCCTTTATCATCAGAATTCCATTTTTAGCATCTCAGGGACCCCATCTCCCCCACTCTCTGCAGGGTGGGAGATGTCATCCCCGACATGGTCCCGAGGCTTCAACACCTCACTACTCTTCACTAGGGATGAGCTTCAAGTTCGAGTCGAACTCATGTTTGACTCGAACATTGGCTGTTCGCAAGTTCGTCGAACAGCGAACAATTTGGGGTGTTCGCGTCAAATTCGAATGCCGCAGAACACCCTTTAAAAGTCTATGGGAGAAATCAAAAGTGCTAATTTTAAAGGCTAATATGCAAGTTATTGTCATAAAAAGTGTTTGGGGACCCAGGTCCTGCCCCAGGGGACATGGATCAATGCAAAAAAAAGTTTTTAAAAGGGCCGTTTTTTCAGGAGCAGTGATTTTAATAATGCTTAAAGTCAAACAATAAAAGTGTAATATCTCTTTAAATTTCGTACCTGGGGGGTGTCTATAGTATGCCTGTAAAGGGGCGCATGTTTCCTGTGTTTAGAACAGTCTGACAGCAAAATGACATTTTGAAGGAAAAAACTCATTTAAAACTACCCGCGGCTATTGCATTGCCGACAATACACATAGAAGTTCATTGATAAAAACGGCATGGAAATTCCCCAAAGGGGAACCCCGAACCAAAATTTAAAAAAAAAAATGACGTGGGAGTCCCCCTAAATTCCATACCAGGCCCTTCAGGTCTGATATGGATATTAAGGGGAACCCCGGCCAAAATTTAAAAAAAAAATGACGTGGGGTTCTCCCTAAATTCCATACCAGACCCTTCAGGTCTGGTATGGAATTTAAGGGGAACCCCGTGCCAAAAAAAAAAACGGCGTGGGGTCCCCCCAAAAATCCATACCAGACTCTTATCCGAGCACGCAACCTGGCAGGCCGCAGGAAAAGAGGGGGGGATGAGAGTGCGCCCCCCCTCCTGAACCGTACCAGGCCACATGCCCTCAACATTGGGAGGGTGCTTTGGGGTAGCCCCCCAAAACACCTTGTCCCCATGTTGATGAGGACAAGGGCCTCATCCCCACAACCCTGGCCGGTGGTTGTGGGGGTCTGCGGGCAGGGGGCTTATCGGAATCTGGAAGCCCCCTTTAACAAGGGGACCCCCAGATCCCGGCCCCCCCCTTTGGTGAAATGGTAAGGGGGTACAAAAGTACCCCTACCATTTCACTAAAAAACTGTCAAAAATGTTAAAAATGACAAGAGACAGTTTTTGACAATTCCTTTATTTAAATACTTCTTCTTTCTTCTATCTTCCTTCATCTTCTGGTTCTTCTGGTTCTTCTGGCTCTTCTGGTTCTTCCTCCGGCGTTCTCGTCCAGCATCTCCTCCGCGGCGTCTTCTATCTTCTTCTCCTCGGGCCGCTCCGCACCCATGGCATGGGGGGAGGCTCCCGCTCTTCTCTTCTTCTTCATCTTCTTCTCTTCTTCTCTTCTTCTTTTCTTCTCTTCTTCATTTTCTTCTCCGGGCCGCTCCGCACCCATGCTGGCATGGAGGGAGGCTCCCGCTGTGTGACGGTGCTCCTCGTCTGACAGTTCTTAAATAACGGGGGCGGGGCCACCCAGTGACCCCGCCCCCCTCTGACGCACGGTGACTTGACGGGACTTCCCTGTGACATCACGGGGAATGCCACAGGGAAGTCCCGTCATGTCCCGTGCGTCAGAGGGGGGCGGGGTCACCGGGTGGCCCCGCCCCCCGTTATTTAAGAACTGTCAGGCGAGGAGCGCCGTCACACAGCGGGAGCCTCCCTCCATGCCAGCATGGGTGCGGAGCGGCCCGGAGAAGAAAATGAAGAAGAGAAGAAGAGAAGAAGAGAAGAAAAGAAGAAGAGAAGAAGATGAAGAAGATGAAGAGAAGAGCGGGAGCCTCCCCCCCATGCCGTGGGTGCGGAGCGGCCCGAGGAGAAGAAGATAGAAGACGCCACGGAGGAGATGCTGGACGAGAACGCCGGAGGAAGAACCAGAAGAGCCAGAAGAACCAGAAGAACCAGAAGATGAAGGAAGATAGAAGAAAGAAGAAGTATTTAAATAATGGAATTGTCAAAAACTGTCTCTTGTCATTTTTAACATTTTTGACAGTTTTTTAGTGAAATGGTAGGGGTACCCTTACCATTTCACACAGGGGGGGGCCGGGATCTGGGGGTCCCCTTGTTAAAGGGGGCTTCCAGATTCCGATAAGCCCCCCGCCCGCAGACCCCCACAACCACCGGCCAGGGTTGTGGGGATAAGGCCCTTGTCCTCATCAACATGGGGACAAGGTGTTTTGGGGGGCTACCCCAAAGCACCCTCCCAATGTTGAGGGCATGTGGCCTGGTACGGTTCAGGAGGGGGGGCGCACTCTCGTCCCCCCCTCTTTTCCTGCGGCCTGCCAGGTTGCGTGCTCGGATAAGGGTCTGGTGTGGATTTTTGGGGGGACCCCACGCCGTTTTTTTTTTTTTGGCGCGGGGTTCCCCTTAAAATCCATAACAGACCTGAAGGGTCTGGTATGGAATTTAGGGGGAACCCCACGTCATTTTTTTTTAAAATTTTGGCCGGGATTCCCCTTAATATCCATACCAGACCTGAAGGGCCTGGTATGGAATTTAGGGGGACTCCCACGTCATTTTTTTTTTTTAATTTTGGTTCGGGGTTCCCCTTTGGGGAATTCCCATGCTGTTTTTATCAATTAACTTCTATGTGTATTGTCGGCAATGCAATAGCCGCGGGTAGTTTTAAATGAGTTTTTTCCTTCAAAATGTCATTTTGCTGTCAGACTGTTCTAAACACAGGAAACATGCGCCCCTTTACAGGCATACTATAGACACCCCCCAGGTACGAAATTTAAAGGGATATTACACTTTTATTGTTTGACTTTAAGCATTATTAAAATCACTGCTCCTGAAAAAACGGCCCTTTTTGAAACTTTTTTTTGCATTGATCCATGTCCCCTGGGGCAGGACCCAGGTCCTCAAAGACATTTTATGATAATAACTTGCATATTAGCCTTTAAAATTAGCACTTTTGATTATTCATGTTCATGTCCCATAGACTTTAACGGTGTTCGTGTGTTTGAACGAACTTTTTTCCTGTTCGCAAATGTTTTTGTATGTTAAGGTTTTTGTTCATTTTCAAGTGTTTTAATTAGAAGCCGCGATCTGAGGTGGCTCACATGTGCCTCCTCCTACCCCATTTTAACGGGTTTCCATCACTGTGGGATAGGTCACCAGACCTCTCCATGGGGCTGGCGCATTTTGATCTTTAGGTTGATGGACACATATCTGTCAATCCTGGGAGGTCCTCCCTACAGTCCCCCCTCTTCTTCTCCAATGGTTTCTTTTCTCTTTCTAGTCCTAATTCTTTTCTGTCTCCTAGCCAATCTCCTGGAATGGGTTCCTATACCACTCTCACCCTGGAGCGATCCCTTTTCAGTGGTTCAACCATCCTCAATCCAAAGAAAACGGCAGAGGTTAAGTGACGGTGGCTTCCTTATCATTCCACCCCTGATTCCCCATGGCTGACCCACACACCACATCTACACTTCTCAAGATTGCCTCACACAATACCCAGGGGCTAAATTCCCCAATTACGTGGAGGAAGGTCTTCGACAGCTATCGTTCTTGAAAGCCGGACATTGTTTTGCTCTAAGAGACTCACTTCCCTGTCCGGTACAATCCCAGATTCCTGCATACCAACTACCGGACTTTGTACCTAGCAAACGCAGAGGACAAATCTATGGAGGATAGCTGTTCTTTTCTCTAAAAACAGCAATTTTACTTGGCGGTCAGATCTTAGGGACCCAGAGGGAAGATATATCCTAGCCAAGGGCACGATCGAGGGCCACCTATACTCTATAATTTTGTATTACACTCCAAATAAAGGGCAAGTTAATTTCTTTCAATCACTCTTCAAAACGTTACTCCCACATCTAGAAGGGACGATGATATTCAGCGGGGATTCCAACGTAGCCTTCGACCAAGGGATGGATAAGTCCAAACCCCACTCAGCCCGACTCACTCACCCAACGAAGGCCAGTCTCAGGTTAGCTAAACTTCTACACTCTCAAAATCTAGTTGACGCTTGGAGGAAATTGAACCCTGGCAAACGCAATTATGCCCATTTTACTAGCCCTCACCAATCATATGCCAGAATTGATCATATTCTGGTGTCCCCTAACCTGATCCCTTCTGCTCATAGCTCCTTCATACTTGATACCCCCTTGTCAGATCACTCAATAGCAGTTCTCTCCCTAAGGCCTCTTTCAGCCAAAAGACCCCTTTCTCACTGGCGTCTAAATGAATCAATCCTAAGCAACCCAATTCAAATCCAAATTATTGAGAATGCCCTCAAGGAATATTTTATGCTAAATGACGTAGACAACATCTCCCCGGAGTCTTTATTGGCGGCTCATAAAGTAACAATAAGGGGCAAAATTATTCAGATAGCAACCCATACCCAAAAGGGAGCGTCAATCCACCGTTGCCAACCTAGGGCAGGCATTTTCAATCAGGAAAAAAAGAGCATAAGAAACACCCAACAAAGAAGTCCTTATCTAGTTTAGATAAGGCTAGACTAGAGCTTAATTTAGACCTTACAGCCAAAGCAGAAAAACAGATTTGCTGGAGTGGAGTGAAGTTCTACGCCCAGAAAGACTGTTTAGGCTCTATGTTAGCTTCCAAGCTTTCTCCCCGATTCAAATCTCACACCATGCCCAAAATCAGAGTCTAAGGGCACCCTCCCACTGCCAACCCAAACAGGATACTTGAGGCGTTCCATGAGTTCTACTCCAAGATTTACAGCTCAAAATCCAGGGACATTGGACCAGGATTCTTTGAGTTCATGAAGGCCCTCCCCTACACATAGAAAATTGCTAGAAGCTTCCTTTACAGACGAGGAGATTCTGGAGGTCATTAAGGACCTAAAAAAGGGGTCTGCTCCAGGACCAGATGGCCTCTCGGTCCCATATTACAAAGCCTTTGCAGAAACCTTAGCCCCATTCATGACCAAATTCTTTAATTACAAAATGAAAGGCGACCCCTTAGACCCTACAATAAACATGGCCTATATCACGGTGCTCCCCAAACCAGACAAAAATCCAGAGGAAGTTGGCAATTATAGACCCATATCCCTCAAAAAAAGACCTGAAAATACTCACAAAGATTTTAGCCAACCATTTAGCTTCTTTCATAGGTCGCTACATCCATAAGGACCAAGTGGGCTTCATCCCAGGCAGACAAGGCCCAGACCAAACTAGAAGGGCCGTAGACATGATCTCCATTCTGCAATCTAACTGGCATAAGGGCCCTAAACAGAAAGGAATGATACTCTCCCTCAACTTACACAAAGCATTCAATTCTGTTGAGTGGCCATATATTTTCTCACTAATCGAACACTGGGGTTTCAGCCAACGATTCATAGGCATACTTCATGCTTTATATTCCTACACAAAAGCGATGATCCATATCCAGGGCCACTACTCAGCTCCTATAACTATTTCCAAGGGAACTAGACAAGGATGCCCACACTCCCCTCCTGATTTTTGAAATTGCAATTGAATCCCTAACGGTGACTATTTGACACAACCCAAATATACAAGGCGTTTGATTTTGCTTGGAGTAACTCATCCATCAGATATTTGGGAATTACCCTCACAGATAAAATAGAAAACTATACTCAGCCAACTTTCCACCTATGTACAAGAAACTTGAATCAGACTTGAAAAACTGGTCTAGAGGTGAACTATCCTGGCTAGGCAAAATTCATTCAATTAAGATGACGCCCTCCCTATTTTGGTCAGGAATGACCACTTAAGATCGTTCCAAAGCAAAATAATCCAATATGTCTGGGGTGGCTGGGGCAGCAGGATTCCCTGAAAAACTCTATTCCAGCTTATACTTAAAGGAGGATTTGGTCTACCCAACCTTCTATGGTATTTTCAATCAGCTAGACTGGCACAATTGTCTACAGTTTAGTCTAAACTTGAAAAACCAGACTGGATCCAACTAGAAAGACAGGCAGTTCCATCCTTCACTTTGGACTTCCTCCTCTGGGTTCCCCCCAAAGATCGTCCACCCATTTTATCTCTCATCCTATCGCAGGCCCTTGCCTTATGGGACAAGTTGAAACCCTCAACCTCCCTGACCTTGGACTACCATCCACTGGCGCACATTTTCCACAACCCTGACTTCCTCCTAGGTTTGGACATAAGGTCATTTAGGTGGTGGTTGGATAAGAGATTGTACCGTATTGGTCACTTCTTTAATTCCATGGGTCCTCTTTCCTTGAGTTACTGTGTAAGCACTCTTGAACTATCGAACTTGGAAAAATTCAAACACAGACAAATTACCAATGTTTTAAATACAATTTGGACCAACAAACCAAATCCCCCAGCTTATGAACAATGCTGTGGTCAGCTAGGGGATCTCAGAGGTGGAATATCTGTAATGTACCAGTCTCTGGCCAACCTGACTGATAAATCTTCTTATACGACAGACTGGGAGGATGAAATTCAGTTAAAATGGAACCTTGAAAAGTGGCAGAGGGTCCACTCCAGATCTTATTAAACATTTCCCTGATTGAGGCTAACCTCAAGGTTATGTCTAGATGGTACTTAACTCCATCTAAGCTCACAGCCGTCTTCCCAACGGCAAATCCACTATGCTTCCGAGAGTGCCACCTTTGGGGTACCATGTCCCACATATGGTGGGAATGCCAGCGAATTAGGAAATTTTGGAAAAAGATATTTAACTTGATCTACAAAATTACTGATTGTCTTCTACCTAGAACCCCAGGCATCGCCCTCTTGAATGACGACTTGCCAAAGACTAGGGATGAGCCGAACACCCCCCTGTTCGGTTCGCACCAGAACATGCGAACAGGAAAAAAGTTCGCTCTAACACGTGAACACCGTTAAAGTCTATGGGACACGAACATGAATAATCAAAAGTGCTAATTTTAAAGGCTTATATGCAAGTTATTGTCATAAAAAGTGTTTGGGGACCCGGGTCCTGCCCCAGGGGACATGGATCAATGCAAAAAAAAGTTTTAAAAACGGCCGTTTTTTCAGGAGCAGTGATTTTAATAATGCTTAAAGTCAAACAATAAAAGTGTAATATCCCTTTAAATTTCGTACCTGGGGGGTGTCTATAGTATGCCTGTAAAGGGGCGCATGTTTCCCGTGTTTAGAACAGTCTGACAGCAAAATGACATTTGGAAGGAAAAAACCCATTTAAAACTACCCGCAGCTATTGCATTGCCGACAATACACATAGAAGTTCATTGATAAAAACAGCATGGGAATTCCCCACAGGGAAACCCCGAACCAAAATTTAAAAAAAAAAATGACGTGGGAGTCCCCCTAAATTCCATACCAGGCCCTTCAGGTCTGGTATGGATATTAAGGGGAACCCCGGCCAAAATTAAAAAAAAAAAAAATGACGTGGGGTTCCCCCTAAATTCCATACCAGACCTGAGGGTCTGGTATGGATTTTAAGGGGAACCCCGTGCCAAAAAAAAAAAAAAAAACGCGTGGGGTCCCCCCAAAGATCCATACCAGACCCTTATCCGAGCATGCAACCTGGAAGGCTGCAGGAAAAGAGGGGGGACGAGAGTGCGCCCCCCCTCCTGAACCGTACCAGGCCACATGCCCTCAACATTGGGAGGGTGCTTTGGGGTAGCCCCCCAAAACACCTTGTCCCCATGTTGATGAGGACAAAGGCCTCATCCCCACAACCCTGGCCCGTGGTTGTGGGGGTCTGCGGGCGGGGGGCTTATCGGAATCTGGAAGCCCCCTTTAACAAGGGGACCCCCAGATCCCGCCCCCCCCTGTGTGAAATGGTAAGGGGGTACTTACCCCTACCATTTCACTAAAAAACTGTCAAAAATGTTAAAAATGACAAGAGACAGTTTTTGACAATTCCTTTATTTAAATGCTTCTTCCTTCATCTTCTTCTTCTTCTGGTTCTTCTGGCTCTTCTGGTTCTTCCTCCGGCGTTCTCGTCCAGCATCTCCTCCGCGGCGTCTTCTATCTTCTTCTCCTCAGGCCGCTCCGCACCCATGGCATGGGGGGAGGCTCCCGCTCTTCTCTTCATCTTCTTCTTCCTCCTCTACTCTTCTTCCTTCTTCTCTTCTTCATTTTCTTCTCCGGGCCGCTCCGCACCCATGCTGGCATGGAGGGAGGCTCCCGCTGTGTGACAGCGTCTCCTCGTCTGACGGTTCTTAAATAACGGGGGGCGGGGCCACCTGGTGACCCCGCCCCCCTCTGACGCACGGTGACTTCACGGGACTTCCCTGTGACGTCATGGGGAATGCCACAGGGAAGTCCCGTCATGTCCCATGCGTCAGAGGGGCGGGGTCACCGGATGGCCCCGCCCCCCGTTATTTAAGAACCGTCAGACAAGGAGACGCCGTCACACAGCGGAAGCCTCCCTCCATGCCGGCATGGATGCGGAGCGGCCCGGAGAAGAAAATGAAGAAGAGAAGAAGGAAGAAGAGAAGAGGATGAAGAAGAAGATGAAGAGAAGAGCGGGAGCCTCCCCCCATGCCATGGGTGCGGAGCGGCCCAAGGAGAAGAAGATAGAAGACGCCGCGGAGGAGATGCTGGACGAGAACGCAGGAGGAAGGACCAGAAGAGCCAGAAGAACCAGAAGAAGATGAAGGAAGATAGAAGAAAGAAGAAGCATTTAAATAAAGGAATTGTCAAAAACTGTCTCTTGTCATTTTTAACATTTTTGACAGTTTTTTAGTGAAATGGTAGGGGTAAGTACCCCCTTACCATTTCACACAGGGGGGGGCCGGGATCTGGGGGTCCCCTTGTTAAAGGGGGCTTCCAGATTCTGATAAGCCCCACACCCGCAGACCCCCACAACCACCGGCCAGGGTTGTGGGGATGAGGCCCTTGTCCTCATCAACATGGGGACAAGGTGTTTCGGGGGGCTACCCCAAAGCACCCTCCCAATGTTAAGGGCATGTGGCCAGGTACGGTTCAGGAGGGGGGGCCGCACTCTTGTGCCCCCCTCTTTTCCTGCGGCCTGCCAGGTTGCGTGCTTGGATAAGGGTCTCATATGGATTTTTGGGGGGACCCCACGCCGTTTTTTTTTTTCTTTTGGCGCGGGATTCCCCTTAAAATCCATACCAGACCTGAAGGGTCTGGTATGGAATTTAGGGGGAACCCCACGTCATTTTTTTTTTTTAAATTTTGGCCGGGGTTCCCCTTAATATCCATACCAGACCTGAAGGGCCTGGTATGGAATTTAGGGGGACTCCCACGTCATTTTTTTTATTTAATTTTGGTTCGGGGTTTCCCTGTGGGGAATTCCCATGCCGTTTTTATCAATGAACTTCTATGTGTATTGTCGGCAATGCAATAGCCGCGGGTAGTTTTAAATGGGTTTTTTCCTTCCAAATGTCATTTTGCTGTCAGACTGTTCTAAACACGAGAAACATGCGCCCCTTTACAGGCATACTATAGACACCCCCAGGTACGAAATTTAAAGGGATATTACACTTTTATTGTTTGACTTTAAGCATTATTAAAATCACTGCTCTTGAAAAAACGGACGTTTTTAAAACTTTTTTTTGCATTAATCCATGTCCCCTGGGGCAGGACCCGGGTCCCCAAACACTTTTTATGACAATAACTTGCATATAAGCCTTTAAAATTAGCACTTTTGATTTCTCCCATAGACTTTTAAAGGGTGTTCTGCGGCATTCGAATTTGCCGCGAACACCCCAAATTGTTTGCTGTTCGGCGAACTTGCGAACAGCTAATGTTCGAGTCGAACATGAGTTCGACTCAAACTCGAAGCTCATCCCTACCAAAGACTCATAAACACACCAGTAAATTAATTCTCTTTATTCTTACTGGTGCCAAAATAACCATTGCTAAAGCATGGAAGCACCCCAGGGTCTCCCTCGCAGGTGCCATCTGTAAAATCTCATGGATTATGACCCAATAAAAATTATCTAGCATACTAACAGACTACAGTATCTCACAAAAGTGAGTACACCCATCACATTTTTGTAAATATTTTATTATATCTTTTCATGTGACAACACTGAAGAAATGACACTTTGCTACAATGTAAAGTAGTGAGTGTACAGCTTGTATAACAGTGTAAATTTGCCGTCCCCCCAAAATTACTCAACACACAGCCAATAATGCATAAACCGCTGGCAACAAAAGTGAGTACACCCCTAAGTGAAATTGTCCAAATTGGGCCCAATTAGCCATTTTCCCTCCCCGGTGTCATGTGACTCGTTAGTGTTACAAGGTCTCGGGTGTGTTAAATTTGGTGTTATCACTCTCACTCTCTCATACTGGTCACTGGAAGTTCAACATGGCCCCTCATGGCAAAGAACTCTGAGGATCTGAAAAAACGAATTATTGCTCTACATAAAGATGGCCTAGGCTATAAAAAGATTGCCAAAACCCTGAAACTGAGCTGCAGCATGGTGGCCAAGACCATACAGCAGTTTAACAGGACAGGTTCCACTCAGAACAGGCCTCGCAATGGTCGACCAAAGAAGTTGAGTGCATGTGCTCAGCATCATGACCAGAGATTGTTTTTGGGAAATAGATGTATGAGTGCTGCCAGAATTGCTGCAGAGGTTGAAGGGATAGGGTGTCAGCCTGTCAGTGCTCAGATCATACACCGCACACTGCATCAAATTGGTTTGCATGGCTGTTTTCCTAGAAGGAAGCCTCTTCTAAAGATGATGCACAAGAAGCCCGCAAACAGTTTGCTGAAGACAAGCAAAATAAGGACATGGATTACTGGAACCATGTCCTGTGGTCTGATGAGACCAAAATAAACTTATTTGGTTCAGATGCTGTCAAGCGTGTATAGCAGCAACCAGGTGAGGAGTACAAAGACAAGTGGGTCTTGCCTACAGTCATGGTGGTGGGAGTGTCATGGTCTGGGGCTGCATGAGTGCTGCCGGCACTGGGGAGCTACAGGTCATTGAAGGAACCATGAATGGCAACATGTACTGTGACATACTGAAGAATTGCATGATCCCCTCCCTTCAGAGACTGGGTCACAGGGTAGTAGTCCAACATGATAACGACCCCAAACACACCTCCAAGATGACCACTGCCTTGCCAAAGAAGCTGAGGGTAAAAGTGATGGACTGGCCAGGCATGTCTTCAGACCTAAACCCTATTGAGCATCTGTGGGGCATCCTCAAACGGAAGGTGGAGTAGCGCAAGGTCTCTAACATCCATCAGCTCCTTGATGTCGTCATGGAGGAGTGGAAGAGGACTCCAGAGGCAACCTGTGAAGCTCTGGTGAACTCCTTGTCTAATAGGGTTAGGGCAGTGCTGGAAAATAATGGTGGCAATACAAAATATTGATACTTTGGGCCCAATTTGGACATTTTTGCTTAGGGTGTAATCACTTTTTGTGCCAGCGGTTTAGACATTAATAGCTGTGTGTTGAGTTATTTTGAGAGGACAGCAAATTTACACTGTTATACAAGCTGTACACACACTACTTTACATTGTAGCAAAGTGTCATTTCTTCAGTGTTGTCAAAGGAAAAGATATAATAAAATATTTACAAAAATGTGAGGGGTGTACTCACTTTTGTGAGATACTGTACCTCCAAATTTTAAGCTATCTGGGAACCCTGGGCCCGGCGTGTAGGGATCCCCTTTCCTTCGATTACCCAGGCTTCCCAAAACTCCTCAACACCTCCTAGGTGATTGGTTTCTCTGTCTCTTTCCTCTCCTCTTTCTCTTGTTTCCCTTTACCTCTATCCCATCAACTCTTCATTAGTTGATCTTGTCTAGATATTTGTAACCTAAATTAGCATACTAAGTAATGCAGGCTCATCTTTTTTAGGTTTGACTTATTAAATGTTACATACTCACTCCTCTAGTCTCTAGGAGGGAGGGAGCCCCCCCAGGACACAGTTTGCTCCCATTAGGGGTGCCTCCCGGGGGCCTCCTCCATTTTCTAGCCTTCTACTATCTCTCGACGGTGACAGCAAGTGTACCTCTGTAGTTGTTTGCTTGACAGTTCCATTTTGGTACCTGTTTATCGCCTGTAAAAGATGTGACATTTGCCTTTGAGTACCTTGTATACGTTCTGTCTTAGTATTTCTACAATAATAAAAAACCTTTTTGAAAGTGAAAAAAAAAATAAAAAAAAAAAATAAATAATTTGGGGAGTAACTAAATAAATTTATTTTTCGCACTAAACCGAAATTCTGAAACAAAATATTTCAGTGTGCACGTTTAGTAAGACTAGATCATCCACAAAAGCAGTAATTTTTATACAACTATTAACTATGGATATACCCTAAAACAGGGGTAGCAACCTTAGAGAGATAGAGATCTATTTGAACAACTCTGATGAAGTCAAAGATCCCCGGAACAGTGTTCTGTTGTTTGGGCCAGTTTGCATGTGTTTCCTGCACCGTGTTTAAAACGCACTGCCTTTGTGATCTACTGCGGGTGATAATACATTGTCAAGCTCAAATGCAGATCGTTAACACAGTGTGTTTGTGGACACACAAATAAAATAAGTATTCAGGAGTGCATTTTGCTCAGAACGTAGAATTCAGGAGTGCGTTACGCTCAGAATGCAGGGATCAGGAGAGCGTTAAGCTCACAATGCAGGGTTAAGGAGTTTGTTATGTTCAGAATGCAGGGTTAGGGAGTGCGTTACGCTCAGAATGCAGGGTTCAGGAGTGTGTTACACTCAGAATGCAGGGTTCAGGAGTGTGTTATGCTCAGAATGCAGGGATCAGGAGTGCGTTATGCAGCTCAGAATGCAGGGTTAAGGAGTGCGTTACGCTCAGAATGCAGGGTTCAGGAGTGCATTACGCTCAGAATGCAGGGATCAGAAGTGCGTTACACTCAGAATGCAGGGACCAGGAGTGCGTTGCACTCAGAATGCAAGGATCAGGAGTGCGTTATGCTCTGAATGCAGGGATCAGGAGCGTGTTACGCTCAGAATGCAGGGATCAGGAGTGCGTTACGCTCAGAATGCAGGGATCAGGAGTGGATTGTGCTCAGAATGCAGGGTCCAGAAGTTTGTTACACTCAGAATGCAGGGATCAGGAGTGCGTTATGCTCAGAATGCTGAGATCAGGAGTGCATAATGCTCAAAATGCGGGGATCAGGAGTGTGTTGCACTCAGAATGCAGGAATCAGGAGTTCAGAAAGCAGAGTTCGGGGGGGTGTGATGTGAAGGACGGTAGAAGACACTGCTATTCATATCATTGACCTCTGCCCCCTTTGCATCACCTCCCTCCCCACACAGTAGTGTCCTCTTCTGACCCTTTCCCCTAGAGCAGTGACCTATGAACCTCCCCCCTTTCCCTCCCATAGAAGTGTTCCATAGCATCATCCCATTGCATCCTACCTCTGCATGCAGAGATCAGGAGGAAGCATAGTTCTGGACAGGGGGTGGGATCTGGCTGAATGACTTTATATATTAACAAGCTGGTGATTGGTTGCTTAGGACCTAACAACCAATCACCTGTGGGTTAACTTAAAAAGGTAATTTGGCCAGCTTCTCCTCCCGCCCTCCATCCTGAGCTGTCCTGGCTCTCGCTCCCCGCTGTTCACTGATGACATTGGCAGAGGTGAAGGCAGAGGCAAAGGGATAAGGAGGGAGAAAGAAGGACTGAAGGAACAGCAGAGGAGGCAGGTGGCGGAGAGAGAACCGATCTGGTACCTACAAGTAGAAGGTGGGGGTCGGCAGTGCAGAGCTGTTCATGGTCTACCTGTCACCTGTTTACAGTCGACAAGTAGACCACGATCAATGGTTTGCCGACCCCCACCCTAAAAGGTTGGTAGAGGCTCTAATACCGTAGTTGTAGACGGGGGTCTAGTGCTAGGTTGAATAGGATGGGAGAGAGGGGGCAACTTTATCTAGTGCCTCAAGATATTGGTATGGGAAAAGCGTCTTGATTAATAATTATTAATTTGATGAAGGAGTTGTAATAGACATACTGAATAAGTGAGGAAATAATATGTCCAAAAGCTCTGGATAAAAGGGTATGCTTTAAAAAGGACCAAAGGCTTTTTCAAAATCAAGACTTAAAGTGATTGTAAACCTTAAATTTAAAAAAAAATAAAAAATAACTTCCTTCTTCTGGGGTCCCCCGCTGAAGCTCCTGGCTCCTCCTCTTCATTGGGTGCCCCCACGGAAATCTCGCTCCTGAGTACGGCTGCTGCATCCATTGACACACACAGCGGGACACGGCCTTGTCCCTTGGTCACATGTCACAGCTTTTGATTAACAGCAGCGGGAGCCAATGGGGGGGATTGGGGGGGAAGCTACAGCACAGAAGGTTTTTCACCCTAATGCATGAATGCATTAAGGTGAAAAACCTTAAGGCTTTACAACCACTTTAAAAGCATTATGGGGGAAGATGAGGAGGGTAGTAGTTTTGCATATTGCTGTCGTTGAATGTTTGTTACAGATGAATCCTAGTTGATGGGAAGTCCATAACGTTAGAATGTGGGTTTGGATATGGCATAATTATTTTTGCTAGGAGTTTATAATCTGTATTTAGTAATAACATTGGGCAGTAGGACTGCACATGTTCAGGATTTTTTCCTGGTATAGGGTGAGGGTGGTATAAGTTTCAATAAAGTTAAGGTATGGAATATTTTGAGTAAGAATATTATTACAATGGATGCATTTGATTGTTTTAAGAAAGTGCTAGATGCTGTGCAGTATAATTGGTATGGTTATTAACATTTATATATCATAACATCAGAGATTTTTGATTCAGGAAATATTCGACTGACTTGGGGACTGGATCAGGAAGGATTTTATTTCCCCTGGTGGGGCAAAGTGTACAATGCTTTACAGGTGGGGAGGGGGGGTTCTATTTATTTATTAATTGTTTTACTGGTAAACTAGATTTACGTGTGTCCTTTTTCAGCCTTATTATTCCTGTAACTATGTAACTTTTTAGAGAAGTAACAGTGCCTTGAAAAAGTATTCCTACCCCTTGAAATTTTCCACCTTTTGTCATGTTACAGCCAAAAACCAACACGAAGTGGGTGAACTTGAAGGAAAATGATAAATGGTTTTCAAAATGTTTTACAAAAAAATATATGAAAAGTGTGACATTTGTATCCAGCCCCCTCTACTCTGATACCCCTAACTAAAATCTAGTGGAACCAATTCCCTTCAGAAGTCACCTAATTAGTAAATAGAGTCCACCGGTGTGTAATTTAAACTCAGTATAAATACAACTGTTCTATGAAGCCCTCAGAGGTTTGTTAGAAAACCTTAGTGAACAAACAGCATCATGAAGGCCAAGGAACACACCAGACAGGCCAGGGATAAAGTTTTGGAGAACTTTAATGCAGGGTTAGGTTATAAAAAAATATCCCAAGCTTTGAACATCTCACAGAGCACTGTTCAATCCATCATCCAAAAATGGAAAGAGCATGGCACAACTGCAAACCTACCAAGACATGGCCATCCACCTAAACTGACAAGCCAGGCAAGGAGAGCATTAATCAGAGAAGCAGCCAAGAGGCCCATGGTAACTTTGAAGGAGCTGCATAGATCCATAGCTCAAGTGGGAGAATCTGTCCACGGGACAACTATTAGTAGTGCATGCCACAAATCTGGCTTTTATGAAAGAGTGACAAGAAGAAAGCCATTGTTGAAAGAAAGCCATAAGAAGTTCCATTTCTAGTTTGCGAGAAGCCATGTGGGGGACACAGCAAACATGTGGAAGAATGTGCTCTGGTCAGATGAAACCAAAATTGAACTTTTTGGCCTAAAAGCAAAAGGCTATGTGTGGCTGAAAACTAACGCTGCACATCACCCCGAACACACCATCCCCACCGTGAAAAATGGTGGTGGCAGTATCATGTTGTGGGGATGCTTTTCTTCAGCAGGTGCAGGGAAGCTGGCCAGAGTTGATGGGAAGATGGATGGAGCCAAATACAGGGCAATCTTAGATGAAAACCTGTTAGAGTCTGCAAAAGACTTGAGACTAGGGCAGAGGTTTACCTTCCAGTAGGACAATGACCCTAAACATACAACCAAAATTACAATGGAATGGTTTAGATCAAAGCACATTCATGTGTTGGAATGGCCCAGTTAAAGTTCAGGCCTAAATCCAATTGAGAATCTGTGGCAAGACTTGAAAATTGCTGTTCACAGACGCTCTCCAACCAGTTCGACAGGGCTTGAGCTATGTTGCAAAGTAGAATGGGCAAAAATTTCACACTCTAGTTGTGCAAAGCTGGTAGAGACATTCCCAAAAAGAGTTGCAGCTTTAATTGCAACGAAATGTGGTTCTACAAAGTATTGACTCAGGGGAGCTGAATACAAATGCACGCCATACGTTTCACATATTTATTTGTAAAAAAAATTTGAAAACAATTTATCATTTTCCTTCCACTTCATAATTATGTGCCACTTTGTGTTGGTCTATCACATAAAATCCCAATAAAATACATTTACGTTTTTGGTTGTAACATGACAAAATGTGGAAAATTTCAAGGGGTATGAATACTTTTTCAAGGCACTGTAAGTTTGACAGACTGACTCATAGAATGTTTCCAATTGTCCATGCAATTCTGTAATGTCTTCCTCATAAAAGCCCACAATGCTATGTAAACTAAATATCACAAATGCACTTTATGTCTACTAATTGTTTATTTCTTAAATAAATATGTTAAACATTATAATACATTTGCTAATGAACTGTACATTTAAAAAAAGGAAAAAAAAAACAGCCTGAACTAGTTTTTTAATTTTAGTTTTTCTTTAAAATATACTCTAAAATAGTAGAACTTTAGTATTTGAAATGTCACAATTTGACTGTTTAAAATTATAGTGGATGTTAGAAGGACAGAAGCGAGATCTACATTTAATACTTTCTAGAACACAAAATTTCACTCCAAGGAAAATATTTAGATGTAAAATTTAGTCTCAATAAAAATTATAAAATATTCTTTTGACAGAATATATACACATGAAACAGCTGTCAACTCATATCCCCAAATCTTTGAAGACGTATAAGTTTTAAGGTATTTCAAGAATGTAGCTTTGCATTTGTAAAAAAAAAAAAAAAAAAAGTAACATCAAAAACAACGAAAAACTTCCTGCTGCACTTTCTGTAATTCGCACTTAATTTGAAGTGCTAAAAGGAGTTTGCTACATGTAGAAAACTAAGACGGTTCTCTGTTCATTACTGGAAGCTGACAAGAATGTCATGGAAACCAACAGCACTTTTATATCAAAGTTGCAACTTTAGGTTATTTCTTAAGATTTAATATGGTCTGCCTTTCCATGTCCATGCTAAAAAAAAAACTTAGGCGCAAAGCATGTGAATGACAGGGAATATCCACAGAATTCAGATCTCTCCTTTGATGTTATAATGCAAGAGCAGCTGGTTTGAAGCGCAACCAGTCCTGGAAGACATTAATCCTTCTGAACATCAGATGCTTTGCTTACATCTCATGAGTCTTATGCTCATTTACATTTTAGTTAGTAAAGAAAACTTCCTTGGCCTTAACATTCTAACAAGCACTGTATAAGATGACAAATACAGGAGTGTTGGCATTTTTGTGTACACTGTGTTTTACTGATTTGCACTGCACATTTAGGAAAACAATAATAGTAATCATAAAAATAATTCCAGGGAAAAAGTTATGTGATAATTTATTACATTTAAAAGATAAAATGTTCTGATCTCAGAAAATATTACAACCCAAGTCTAATAGGAAAGGTCAGGCACTTAGGAAATCCTATTTTCTCTAACATTTGGCAACATTGTGCAGTACGTACTGTTCTACGTCAATACAAAACAATATGAAATGTAGCAAAAATTACCATGCCATCAAGATGTCAAACAAGGGCTTCAAAATTATTTGTATTATGTTTCAATCGTTCCTTGTTTTTGGTTTTGGGCAGTTTAGAGAATAGAAAACTTCATAAAACCCATTCTGCTAATGAATCATTTAATGACCAAAACAATTCAATTTGTAAAAATCTATAGTGAATTGTAATTTTCTAGCTCTGGATATACTTTTTTAAATGGAAAACAAAGTAAATGGGCTTGCATTTTTACATTCCACACCTATTTTGACCAGGGTACAAGCCATCAGCAACTAGATGAAAACATTATAATTTTTTATTTACAGTATTTTATATATATATTTTTAGGACATTCTTCTATGTGACATACCACATGCTAAGCGGAAATAAAATTTATTTACTGATAAGGGCAAAACAGTACTGTCCATTGGTAAGTGTACTGATTTAACTAAGGCCATAAATGCTTACAGGCCTTCCGTCTAAAATGGAATTACCCATTTGTTTTTCCTTTTTGGAGAAGCATGTTTTCATCAATTGCCACAGAAGCAAAGTTTAGCATTCCAGCCAGGAGAGATTTGAAAATCTGTATATATCTGTCAATTTAAAGGTTAACAAAAATAAATTATTTTATAATAGTCCTGCAGTTTGCTTCAAAATCTTGGTAGCTAGTAGTTACAATAAAAATAAATATTAACAGCATTAAGCTATAAGAGAACTTACCATTTTTTTTAATGTAATTATGCATTATCAGATAAGTATGTCAAATACAAGAACTTCAAGCACCAGAGGCATAAAAATATTTTTCACTGTGGATACATGTCTCCTGTTAACGTGTCCTAAAAGTCGAAAAATACATGTGTAGAATAACATTATTTGTTTGGTAACAGCAGTAGACTATTAGGTTTTGTATATTAAAATATGGTGACATTTTGGTGAAATGAATGTATCATCAATCGTCTGCTGATACTTTAAATCCAAACTCATTCTGCAAGTGAATATCCACCACATGAATCAGCAAAAATAAGTTCTGTTATTTTAAAGCTTATATTTAGTGTTGTGGCAACAACCTTTTCAGTAGATGAGAAGTAAGGGGATATCTTCAATAGCAACACAAACTAAAATATATTTTTTATTTTTATTAGTAGAGGAAGAAAAGGAACACAAAAGTCACATTAGTCAGCTTGTTCTGTATTTTACTCCCTCTTTGCTTGCTCCTTCTTCTTGACACTGGGGGAGCCAAAGAGCCCTGGCCCAAGGCTTTAGAAGGAATACATATGAAAGAAGAAAAAAGGCACGTGACCTAACGCATGAATCAAGATAAAAAAGTTTATTCTATACAAATTGATATATACAAAGAAAAATACTAAAACATGTTCATGAATAAATAAGTTACAATATTCTCATTTAGTAAAATTGTAAAAATTTATGCCCATACAAGGGTTAAAATGAATAAATGGCTAACGCGTTTCGAGGGGTTTCCTCTTCATCAGAGCCTTGAAAATCGAAAACAGGTCTGTATACTGTGGTAGGTCTATATAGAGAGAAAGGACTGGATGCTGTGTGGTGCTGTGTATAGTCCTGTGCTGGATTGCAGCCATACAAAGCACCACACAGCATCCCGGCAGGAGGATCGCAGGGTCAACCAAGGAACGACTCAGGCATTTAGCCACTGACCACAAGCTGTAGCATCTAAACCAGTCAGTGGGTCTTGAAGACCAACACTAACTATCAATAGATGACAACATCTGTATATACTTTTCCTTGCGGTGCTGAGAGCGCTGCGATGTGGAAGGAAATACTACTAGAATAAAGGCGAATCCGCCTATATAAATGTACCATCCATCATGTGATACACCTCCCATCCAGTCGTTTCTCTCTATATAGACCTACCACAGTATACAAACCAGTTTTTGCTTTTCAAGGCTCTGATGAAGAGGAAACCCCTCGAAACGCGTTAGCCATTTATTAATTTTAACCCTTGTATGGGCATCAGTTTTTATAATTTTATCAAATGAGAATATTGTAACTTATTTATTCAAGTACACGTAGTATTTTTCTTTGTATATACCAGTTTGTTTGGAATAAACTTTTTTATCTTGATTCATGCGTTAGGTCAAGCGCCTTTTTTCTTCTTTCATACATAGCCTTTTGGACTTCCCCTAGTCAGTCTAGGCAGTGGGGCACATATGGTCACTTTATATTTATCATATCATTAAAAATACTACCATCTTTTATAAGTTACCCCGCACTAGCGCAGGAGAATATCTTTTCTGTTTAGACCTTTAGAAGGAATATCCCTTTTTTGTGAAAAAAAAAACCACAAAAAAAACACAATGATGAAGGGTATGTAGTCTGGTATTGACATAACAGAGGTCTGCACATACAGCACTACTTTTGCCTGGAGAATCCAGCTCATGTACCTTTGGTACCAGGCATCCTGTTAGAAACCCATGTTCAACACTCCGAAGATCTAGAACCAGCACACTTGCCAGTCTCATAATAGCTGTTAAAAATTGCAATTATGAGATAAAGAGACCCTGTCACCAACTTAAAAAAAATGCTGGTAAAAGCACAGTAAATGATTTGTAATCACTTGCAATGTTACATGACTTATTTTTTTTAATTATTTATTTTTGATTAAAACTATAAGAAGCTGCCCTGTGCCGACAGCATGCTGGAGAGCCAGACCACTGCACGGAACACAGCCGTCCAGATCTAGAGCAGTACAACATGCCATCTGCACAGCACTTCAATCAACACTGCCCAGGAAGCATTCTTGTTGTTGACTGGAGTACTGCGTAGACTGTGAGACTATTGGGGACCCAGGCCACTGTACTTTGTGTAAACGCCTGTGTCGTCAGCCTTTAGTTTGCATCAAGCAGGAGGTCAGCTGCATGTCAAATGCACCTGTCAAGGAATTTTGAACAATCTCAAATTGATGTCAAACTGATGCCATCAACAGAAGTCTAAAGCCCTTCAACACTGGCCCTTAGAGCAGGGGTTGGCTGTTCAACATTCTGCCAGCACAAGGCATCTCTTTACTATATACAATATCTCACAAAAGTGAGTGCACCCATCACATTTATGTAAATTTTTTATTATATCTTTTCATGTGACAACACTGAAGAAATGACACTTTGCTACAATTTAAGGTAGTGAGTGTACAGCTTGTATAACAGTGTAAATTTGCTGTCCCTTCAAAATAAACACGCTCCCAGCACAGAGACCAGCCCTTACCGAGAGCCCTGGGTCACATACTAATTATCAGGACTGGGGACTCCAAATTTCCTATTACTTGATCACTGTGATAGCCTCTGATTGACTATCACAATGATTAGGCACTGCGCATCCCACCCATGTGTTTTCATTCTCTACTTAATGGAGAGAAAGATACATTATATATTTCTCTCCTTCCAGGAGACAAAGATGTAAACAAACCCCAGGTGATGTCGGTGTGGATAAAACACATCAGTTTGATTGAGCTAGCTCCATGTCATTGCAGTTTTTTTGATTACCTATCACAGTTATGGAGATGTCCTATTGATATGCTCGCAGCTTCAGAATTGAAGTATGTTTGTACCTTTTAAATAAAATACGTAAGAGATGGTTTTACACTGTGTGGAGACTTCTTGTCTTTTATGAATGTTGGTGTTCATGATCAAATAAGAGGGCTGGTCATTGTGAAGAGTTATGGTGTCAGTTCTTCAGAGAATGGTATTTTCATCTTTATGTGTGTTTGACTCACTGCCTCTGGCATTTAAGTCCATACATTCCAGTAAGTGTGTTTACTCTCCCTCCTGTGTGGTGGAGGCACGTGTTATGGTGACTTTTGCACTTTTTGCACATATTTATTTATTTGCACATTGCACGTTATTATTTGATAAATGGTGACAGGAGTCAGTTTGGGTGGGGGGAGGGGGCTTGTGAAACTCAGATTACCTTAGAGAGCTCTGGAAATTCCTGGTCCAGCTCCTCCAGCCCCTCCCATGTGTAAGTTACCCTGTGTCTATTAGGGGCACAGGGTGACAGAGAACCCCAGTCGGGTCTTCACTAACCCGACTCACCATACAACCACACCAAACTCAGCATCTCAAGTTATCCCTGTTATCCTGGGTCTTATATATGTGGTTTGGATTGAAAGAATGAAGGGGCTTTTTCACTTTGGACAGTAATATTTCTGAACAACATCCCTCAAGAAATATGTGAAGATGAATTAATTCCACCTTTCCGACTGCTGGAATATTGCATGAGCTTGGTCTCATAAACTGTTGTTGAATTTTTACTAGATTGTTTGAGGTGTGGCTGCATTCCATTGTTCTATTGTTTCTATCTGAAGTGAAAGAGCCCCTTCATTCTTTCAATACAAACCATGTATATAAGACCGAGGATAACAGGGGTAACATGAAATGCTGAGTCTGGTGTGGTTGTACGGTGAGTTGGGTTAGTGCCGACCCGACTGGGGTTCTCGGTCACCCTGTGCCCCTAACAGACACAGAGTGACTTACACATAGGAGGGGCCGGGGGAGCTGGACCAGGGGTTTCCAGAGCTCTCTAAGGTAAGCTAGGTTCCACAAGCCCCCCTCCCAAACTGACTCCTGTCACACCATAATTCATTTGAGTACAAATTGTGTTTCATTTACAGCTATATGGTACAGACCATGAAGCTGCACCATTAACTGAAATAAAGAAGCACCAACACCAGTTCCTTCAACATATCAAACAATGAACATTAACATCTATCCTGCCTCCACCTAACAACCTATTCTATTTTCCCCATCAGCTTATCCCCCACAGGTATTACCTTTTGTATCACCTGATCCTCTCTTTTAGATTGTAAGCTCAAACTAACAGGGCCCTCTGATCCCTCCTGCATTGAATTGTATTGTAACTGTACTGTCTGCCCTCACATTGTAAAGTGCTGAGCAAACTATTGGTCCTATATAAATCCTGTATAATAATAATAATCAGACATGGAGTTAAGCTGATGCATTACCCTGAATAGCCACTACTGCCTCACAAAAGATGTTCTATTGAACGAAACGTACGTCAGGCAAGGCAAGGAATAGCGGTGACATCTTAGCACTTGTGGATAGTGTCTGACTGATGTTTTTCTGATATGCCTGTGTAACTTATCTTTGCTGTAAGTAGATTTGCTATTAAACTTTTGTGCTTTGAAATTGAACGCTGCGCAATTAATTTGTTTCCTCTTCCTTCTGGTTTACTGCATGATCGGGTCTGAGGCTCCTATGAGATTGATATATGCGTCCCTTAACAGGCTGAACAGTTGAGCTGGCTTATACCTGAAGAGAGGGGTGAATACTCACAAAGGTGTGTATAGGCCTTGAAAGGTCTTATCATCTGGTAGGAAGATATTTTTGTCTTATTTATCCCCGGGGGAGCATGAGGTGATACACCTGTCGTTAATTGGAAGGACACCACCCTTTTTTCACCTAAGGATTAACTGGTGTTTGGACATTTTCATCACTTTAAACATATAACGTGTTTTGGATTATGTGAAGGAGTTTAACAGTTTATATCCTCTGATAATATATTGAAGAAAGACTTTATTATATATCACTATTTTGACAGTGCAACATTCTTTCTTTATTTATTACCCTGAATATGATATGCACAACCATCATAATCAGTGTGTGGAAGATCACAAATGCAACAAATCACAGGAAACCATTAATCAATCTGCAAGATGTTCAGTTATTCATTTTCTCTATGCTGTAGAGGTCATTTAATGCCACAGATATAGAATGACATTGCCTGACATGTACAGTAAATTTCAGTAGTCGTGCATGTGTGCTAAAAATGGAAGAGTTATAAGGGGGCTAATTTTTCTAAACTGAATTATCAGAAACCATTGTGTATGGGTATTATAGACACTACAAGAATGTACTATATGACCTTAGCAAGCTTATGTTCTAAAGATCCGGTGAAAACAGGCACAGATCACCAGTGAGGAGTCGGTGTACCAATCCTAATTTGCTAAAACGACACTTCCTAGGACAGTAACATCTAAAAAGCCAAGGACAGAAATAGCTGTATTGTGGGCTTAAACGATAAGTTCACTTAAAAAAAAAATAATAATAAATGCTGGTAAAAAAATGTACATTTACTATATTTTTTTGAGCCTGAAAAGAATTGCATGAGCCTGGAAAGCATTGCAGCAGTGATCAGCAGATCGCTGGTGCCGTGCAGGACTCCAGCAGACTATGAGTGTAAGCTGTCTGGCAGTACATCGTACAAGCAGGCAGTTTTACGCTGACAGGAAAACTCAATGAACTACCACAGTGCTCAAGAACGCCGTAGTAGTTTATTGAGAACTACAAGCCGACATCTGCATAGGCTATCAGTACTTGTAGTTCATTTGTTTAAAGAGCTGTGTGAATAAATGACACAGCCATGTGGGCAGAGTGCTGCATGGGCACATTTTTTAAAAAAAATGACAGCTGGTAGGGGGAACTTCCCCCCCATACTGCTGTCACAGGGAAAGAGGATAGCGGGTCGTGGCTGCAGCAGTATCCTAAAAACAGGTGGAGCATGTAACTCTCCCAAAAGTGAAGTTATCCTTTCATTTATCACAGCCACACCTGAGGATTCATGTGATCTCTCTGGCCTTGATGGACAGCTGACAAGAAAATAGAGTGCAGGAGAAATTTTATTGGATCCATCCTGCTCGCTAGACCGGTGTTTCTCAAATCCAGTCCTCAAGGCGCCCCAACAGGTCACGTTTTCAGGATTTCCCTCAGAGGAAACAGCTCTGGTAATTACTAAGGCAGTGAAACTGATTAAATCACCTGTGCAAAATAATGGAGAGCCTGAAAACATGACCTGTTGGGGCGCCTTGAGGACTGGAGTTGAGAAACACTGCGCTAGACTTTAGTCCCATTTGCTGGTACCAAGACCAAGGATAAAGTGTTCCAACATAGGAGGAGAGATGATAGAGGGCCATCTTGGTGAAGACCTGGAGAAATCAGGGCTGCAATCACGCCTCAGACTTTAACCCTGCCCACTGGAGTTGGCTAGAGGAGGAAAGCCTGCATTTAGGGGGACTCTGGGTTATACAGAGTAATAACGTGGATGAATTGTGAGATGAGCTGTGCCAGGTGCCAGTGAGAGAGAGAGGGAAAAGGTCCAAAGCCCACTTTGCATTTCATGTGTGTCAGTGAGTTCCAGGTCAGTCCAGCTGAATAAATATATTCAAAGTGTATTGTGACGGGAGGGTCCGTGGAACTCAGAATCCCTTGGAAAGTAGGGGATGCCCTTGTTTCAGCTCCCCATATACCTCTTATGTCTAAGTCACCCTGTGCTATCCTGGCACAGGGTGAGTGAGAAAATATATCTTGGACTACTTAAAATGGGACAGTAATATTTGTCCACAATATCTCCCAGGATGTATGTAGAGACTATTATTGGTTTGTTTGATTCTGAACTCAACCTGTTAATTGAGTGAGCTGATCACATTAGCCTCCAGGACTGGCTAGGAGACGAACTAGGCTGAGGAGGGGGGGAGATTGTTGTTTGTATTGTTAATTGTAATTAGCTCCTGCTATTGTGTTTATACTACTGTGTGAAGCTCGGTGCCCACAAGTCTGTGTCCTACAGGTCATGTCTCTGAGTCATCTGGTCTGGGTAAATTTTTTAGTAAATTAGCTCATGTTTATTAGGTTATCTTTGAGTCAGCCTGCTGTATAAATGTGTGTTAGAGCTCAAATAAAGAGTTAGTCCTGATGTGCTCCAAGACTGGTGTTGTCTAGTTCTTGGGGGTTCCTATAGCCAGATCCATTGGACTTGTGTTCCAGAACTTAGAAAGCGGTATACTAACGGAAGCACTCAAGCGGAGTGTGGGACGTTCCGTGACATTGGTGGCAAGCAGCGGGAAGCTTCCGGCAGTCTGGGAAATCTAAACCTTCACCTGGATCCAAGATCAGGATAGCAGACTTCAGTCACCCCAGTGGAGATATGGACCTGGCATCAGAGTTCCCGGGGCTGCTGCGGATCATCCTTTCAACAAACACCGGGACTGTGTCTGAGGATGAATACCTGGAGCTTAGGCAGCAAATTCGGGTGGATTGGAGCCCTCCAGCTCGCTGGTATAAAACAGGGCAAGTGCTTTCCAACCCAAGAGCAACAGGCCAGTGACCAATGGGCATTGCGGATGGCATTCCTGGTAGAGCGGCCACAGGAGCAATGGGTGACTGAGTTGGACAGGCTGGTCCAGCAGGAGATAGAGCTGGACAATCATTATCGGGCTCTGCAATGGCACGCAGAGGAGGGATATTTAGGGGAGACAACAGAATGCTCTCCGCAGGGATATGACTTTGGAGGCCCTGGATTGCTGTGGGAGAGCCTTACAGATCATTTTATGTTTGGCGATGAAGGGGAGCCTGACCTTGAGGACCTGCGAGAATATAGAGAGGCTATGCTCGGTCTTGCAGGGGTCTCAGAGCTCAAACCTGGACCATTTGCTAAGGAAGGAACAGCATCTGGAAAAGGAATACAGGAAACTGCTAGAACACATTCAGCAGCATGCCAGAGAATCAGCAGTGGAAAATCTGAAGATTGCCGTCCCCAAACCTGAAGTGCTGACCACAGGGCAGAGCTCTGCTAACTTCTGTCCAGCACTGATAACATCTTCTGGGTTCCATGGACAGGAGATGGTGAACCTCTATCCCCAGACACCAGTTATAGAGATAGGGGATTTAATAGACTTTTCTGCTGAGGAAGAACAACCTGATGAGCCTCCAGCAGAAGAGCTGGTATTAGGGCCAAACTTCACTGTGCTCTGCCTCGCACCAACAGCACTATCTGTGGCGTTACAACAAACTTCTCCAGCTGAAGATCTGGTAACTGAACAGAGGGTCCAAGAACTCTGCCCCACACTTTTAGCAATTCCAGAGACTGGGTATTTAATAGATGTTTCTGTAGAGGGGGAACCACCTAGCAAACCCCCAGCAGAAGTGCTGGCAACCGGACAGAGGGTCCAAGACCTCTGCCCCACACCTGTGGCAGTTTCGGAGGCCCAGGGTGAGAAGGTGACAATCACTTCCCAGCAGCAGATACAGGGGGAGAAGGGAGAGGAGGTGTGTGTTGTCCCTCCCCAACAGTTGGCCAGGGTGGAGGAAGCGGCCTTCCCTCCCCAGCAAAGATCAGTGCACCTGGGAGACAGTACCATAGACATGTCATCCAAGCAACCAGATGAGGGAATGGAAAAGGAAGCAGCCGGCTCACCTCCCCAATGGCAGCTACACAGTTTGGGAGTGGAGGAAGCCAGCCTCCTGCCCCAACGGTTAGCTGGAGCAGAGGATGCGGAGTCCCCAGTAGAAGTGCTGGCAACAGGGCAGAGTGTTACCAACCTCTGCCCAGCACCGGCAACAACTACAGAGTTCCAGGGAGGCAGGGCAGTCGGCCTCCCTCCCCAACAGTTAGCCGGAGCAGATGGCTTGGGGTTTCCAGTAGAAGGGCTAGCAACAGGGCCGAGGACTGCTGGACTCTGCCCTCAACTTACAGAGGATGGATTTCCTGTGAAGGTGGATGGGACTTCAGTCTCCACCTGTATACCCCAGGGATGCTGGGCAGTTGGCCCAGATCCCCAACAGCATGACAGAGTGAGCCCAGTCACCCTGTCCTCTCTCCAGCGGCAGAAAGGACTTCGGGGAAAAGGGCCAGTCCAGGCCTCTCCCCAGCGGCAGATATGTTCTTTGAGAGAGGCAGAGATTGGCTGGGTGAGTAATGCTTTGTTTGGAACAATTTATTTGAGGTACTGTGTGGGTACAGGCATTAGAGGACTGGAACTACTTACTAACTTTGGAGTCAACCCATTTGGGGTCTCCTCCTGTGTTAGTCTTCTGCCGAAAGGGGAGAGATGTGATGGGAGGGCCCGTGGAACTTAGAATCCCTTGGAAAGTAGGGGATGCCCTTGTTTCAGCTCCCCATATACCTCTTATGTCTAAGTCACCCTGTGCTATCCTGGCACAGGGTGAGTGAGAAAATATATCTTGGACTACTTAAAATGGGACAGTAATATTTGTCCACAATATCTCCCAGGATGTATGTAGAGACTATTATTGGTTTGTTTGATTCTGAACTCAACCTGTTAATTGAGTGAGCTGATCACATTAGCCTCCAGGACTGGTTAGGAGACGAACTGTTGATGACTAGGCTGAGGAGGGGGGGAGATTGTTGTTTGTATTGTTAATTGTAATTAGCTCCTGCTATTGTGTTTATACTACTGTGTGAAGCTCGGTGCCCACAAGTCTGTGTCCTACAGGTCATGTCTCTGAGTCATCTGGTCTGGGTAAATTTTTTAGTAAATTAGCTCATGTTTATTAGGTTATCTTTGAGTCAGCCTGCTGTATAAATGTGTGTTAGATCTCAAATAAAGAGTTAGTCCTGATGTGCTCCAAGACTGGTGTTGTCTAGTTCTTGGGGGTTCCTATAGCCAGATCCATTGGACTTGTGTTCCAGAACTTAGAAAGCGGTATACTAACGGAAGCACTCAAGCGGAGTGTGGGACGTTCCGTGACATTGGTGGCAAGCAGCGGGAAGCTTCCGGCAGTCTGGGAAATCTAAACCTTCACCTGGATCCAAGATCAGGATAGCAGACTTCAGTCACCCCAGTGGAGATATGGACCTGGCATCAGAGTTCCCGGGGCTGCTGCGGATCATCCTTTCAACAAACACCGGGACTGTGTCTGAGGATGAATACCTGGAGCTTAGGCAGCAAATTCGGGTGGATTGGAGCCCTCCAGCTCGCTGGTATAAAACAGGGCAAGTGCTTTCCAACCCAAGAGCAACGGGCCAGTGACCAATGGGCATTGCGGATGGCATTCCTGGTAGAGCGACCACAGGAGCAATGGGTGACTGAGTTGGACAGGCTGGTCCAGCAGGAGATAGAGCTGGACAATCATTATCGGGCTCTGCAATGGCACGCAGAGGAGGGATATTTAGGGGAGACAACAGAATGCTCTCCGCAGGGATATGACTTTGGAGGCCCTGGATTGCTGTGGGAGAGCCTTACAGATCATTTTATGTTTGGCGATGCAGGGGAGCCTGACCTTGAGGACCTGCGAGAATATAGAGAGGCTATGCTCGGTCTTGCAGGGGTCTCAGAGCTCAAACCTGGACCATTTGCTAAGGAAGGAACAGCATCTGGAAAAGGAATACAGGAAACTGCTAGAACACATTCAGCAGCATGCCAGAGAATCAGCAGTGGAAAATCTGAAGATTGCCGTCCCCAAACCTGAAGTGCTGACCACAGGGCAGAGCTCTGCTAACTTCTGTCCAGCACTGATAACATCTTCTGGGTTCCATGGACAGGAGATGGTGAACCTCTATCCCCAGACACCAGTTATAGAGATAGGGGATTTAATAGACTTTTCTGCTGAGGAAGAACAACCTGATGAGCCTCCAGCAGAAGAGCTGGTATTAGGGCCAAACTTCACTGTGCTCTGCCTCGCACCAACAGCACTATCTGTGGCGCTACAACAAACTTCTCCAGCTGAAGATCTATTAACTGAACAGAGGGTCCAAGAACTCTGCCCCACACTTTTAGCAATTCCAGAGACTGGGTATTTAATAGATGTTTCTGTAGAGGAGGAACCACCTAGCAAACCCCCAGCAGAAGTGCTGGCAACCGGACAGAGGGTCCAAGACCTCTGCCCCACACCTGTGGCAGTTTCGGAGGCCCAGGGTGAGAAGGTGACAATCACTTCCCAGCAGCAGATACAGGGGGAGAAGGGAGAGGAGGTGTGTGTTGTCCCTCCCCAACAGTTGGCCAGGGTGGAGGAAGCGGCCTTCCCTCCCCAGCAAAGATCAGTGCACCTGGGAGACAGTACCATAGACATGTCATCCAAGCAACCAGATGAGGGAATAGAAAAGGAAGCAGCCGGCTCACCTCCCCAATGGCAGCTACACAGTTTGGGAGTGGAGGAAGCCAGCCTCCTGCCCCAACGGTTAGCTGGAGCGGAGGAT
The DNA here is from genome assembly GCF_042186555.1 of Aquarana catesbeiana. Lineage (NCBI taxonomy): Eukaryota > Metazoa > Chordata > Amphibia > Anura > Ranidae > Aquarana > Aquarana catesbeiana. The sequence continues at coordinate 659,294,286 of NC_133324.1, forward strand.
GCGGAGTCCCCAGTAGAAGTGCTGGCAACAGGGCAGAGTGTTACCAACCTCTGCCCAGCACCGGCAACAACTACAGAGTTCCAGGGAGGCAGGGCAGTCGGCCTCCCTCCCCAACAGTTAGCCGGAGCAGATGGCTTGGGGTTTCCAGTAGAAGGGCTGGCAACAGGGCCGAGGACTGCTGGACTCTGCCCTCAACTTACAGAGGATGGATTTCCTGTGAAGGTGGATGGGACTTCAGTCTCCACCTGTATACCCCAGGGATGCTGGGCAGTTGGCCCAGATCCCCAACAGCATGACAGAGTGAGCCCAGTCACCCTGTCCTCTCTCCAGCGGCAGAAAGGACTTCGGGGAAAAGGGCCAGTCCAGGCCTCTCCCCAGCAGCAGATATGTTCTTTGAGAGAGGCAGAGATTGGCTGGGTGAGTAATGTTTTGTTTGGAACAATTTATTTGAGGTACTGTGTGGGTACAGGCATTAGAGGACTGGAACTACTTACAAACTTTGGAGTCAACCCATTTGGGGTCTCCTCCTGTGTTAGTCTTCTGCCGAAAGGGGAGAGATGTGATGGGAGGGCCCGTGGAACTCAGAATCCCTTGGAAAGTAGGGGATGCCCTTGTTTCAGCTCCCCATATACCTCTTATGTCTAAGTCACCCTGTGCTATGCTGGCACAGGGTGAGTGAGAAAATATATCTTGTACTACTTAAAATGGGACAGTAATATTTGTCCACAATATCTCCCAGGATGTATGTAGAGACTATTATTGG